>NC_133619.1:312999930-313278701 GCF_048593235.1 Sminthopsis crassicaudata | reverse complement strand
CCCTGGATGGGCTAACCATCCCTTCCGGGTCTTAGTGGACCTAGGGGACCCAGCTTGTTCCCTCATAGATGGCCAATAAAGCCAGAGGCCGCGGAGGGATTACAAGCCCTGACTGAGAAATTTTTTAAGCACAAGCTTTTAATTCCCCCTGAGTCTTCCGGCAACTATCCTCACTCAGATCCCAGGGATACAATGGTTTTCCCACTCTAGATGCTTTCTTTTCTATACTGCATAAAGACGCACAATTCTTTTTGTCCTCGAAGGGGCGAATCCGGGGGAATGTGACCCCTCACCAGTGCCCATGGACAGTATGGGTTAGATGGTATCTTATTCAGCCCCACCTGAGACGCTTCCCTGACTACAGCCATATCAACCCCCGCTCCTCCCCACCTAGGAAGTCCTTGTTTAAAGGCCCACAGTCTAGTCAGTTTGTTAAGCTCCTGAAAGCTAAACTAATCTTTTGTCTAGCCTCAGCCCTACTAATGAAAGGTGGGTCAAGCTCAGACCTCTTCTCAAAGAAAGAGGGTGACCCTCCTTAGAATTAACTGCCACAGCCCCTCTAATTGAGGAAGCCCCTAGGCCATCCCTCACCAGGTTCTGAGCACTTTCCCTTTACAGAGTTTTAGAACTGGGGAAAGGAATGACAGTGAACATCTATACTGACTCCAAACATGCTTTTCGTATTTTGCATGTTTGTGGGGTTATATGAAGAGAAAGGGACTTTTGACAGCAAAAAGTTCTCCTGTTAAATATACAAGGGAAACAGGCCTGCAGATCAGCTGCCCGTGCAGCTGCTCATTTGCCCCTGACCATGGCATCTTTACTTTCCCAGCTCGGAAGAAGGGGGACACATCCTTTCTCCTTCTGGGTGGTCAGCTTCTAATCCCAGCCCAGCTCTTTGTTGAGCTTTGCTCTTACTATTTTCTCTCCACCTCTCTTAGTGTCATTGAGAGATAACTCCTTAGTCTTTAGTCAGGCTAGGGAACTCCTTGGGCAATGGGGGCATTCAGGATTGGTGGGTGGGCCTTCAGCATCCTCAGGACAGCGCACAGATGGGACCTGATGCATTATTTGCAAAGGCCCCTTTCCCAACTCACCATCCCCACTCTGGATGCCTCCCCATTTGTATTAGGTACCCCCCCCAGGGGAATAACTTTAACCAGACTATCCTCTATCTTCTTGCCAGAAAGGATCTCTTACCCCCATAATAACTGTAATATATCCATCTAAAATTATTCTAGCAAACTCGCTCATAATGCTTCTACACCACTTTCCTTGAAGCTTCTTCATACTCACTTGAAAAAATAAATTTTCTCCAATCCTTCTGAAACCCATTTTTACTGGTCACAAGCTAGGAGAAACAATTAAACTTTGCCCCTTGACTAGGAGATGTTTTCAAGCCTGCACATTTTTGCAACACTGGTCTGAGACTTCTGGAGCCCCCCCCTTCCCAAACTCAATATTTGGACCAAGAGAAGTTGCTAAAGTCAGATGTCACCAGTTTCAAAATTTTACTTAGGAACAGTTTGGGGATCAAACAACATAAGTTATGGGTCATTTCTTTGATTTATTCATTGTGTGACTTTTGGCAAATCACTTCACTTACCTCTGTGAGTGAGAAAGTGAGAAACCCAACCCTTTCTGGTTTGTAGATTCTGTGAAAGTGCAAATGCAGGATAGCCTGAAACCTCCCATGAATATTTGCATTTTGAAAAAGTAGCTAATTCAAAATTAAATTTAAATTTAAAAGAGGGATCCAAGAAAAAGAAAGTAGTGCAAGCTAAAACAAGAGAGCAGTTGGACTTAATTTTCTATACCTATACCCAGTACCCAGAAAATTTTAATTGCTTCAGGTCAAATAGCTAGAAAAACAGCCTGTCACCATACACAAGAGCACTGGTTCTTAAGCCAAGACTTGGGTTCAAATTCTACCTCAATCCTTCAAGCATTATGAAATGATCTAACCTTTGAGGGGATCATAATAGTAGCTACTTCATAAGATTGTTTGGTAGATCAAATGAGTCAAAGTATGTAACATTCACTTTTTAATTTGAGTTTCAAATTCTTTCCCTCACTCAAATCTCTTTCCTATCCTTTGAGAAGAAAAGCAATGTGTTACCCAATATACAGACAAAAATGGGATAATGTATGTAAGTAGTTATGCAAAGTAGGAAGCAACCTCTTCAAGGTTAATCTTAACATGTAAAATCCATCCCTAAATCAATGGACTCTAAAGTGAAGGGTTGGGTATGGCCCAAGTCCAAGGAATTTATGACCAATCAATCAGAAAGTGGGAAGATGGCTCATATTTGTATCTTTGCCTAGGTATCCGGTTTTGGAATTTTCCTCTGACACAACTCTATTTATTATTAAATGTGTGAGAGTCAAAGAGATTTTCTTAAAGTCACAAAAGAATTTATTGATGGGCTAGCCTCTAAAGAAAGTCTAGCAAATTAGAAATAGTTTAGTGAGAGCTTTATATGATGAAAATTTGGGGCTTAGCTAGCAGGCTAAAAGCAAAATTGTAAAAAATTGAAAAAATTGAAAAATATATGAAGGACTCAGGTAGGGAGATAGGATGCCTTTTAACAATTTAGTATCAAACAGAAAGGATGGAGTTTTTGCATAAGACAAATAAGGAGCAACATATAAGAGGTTTAGAGTAGACCCGAGGCTTGGACTCATCAATTATACTTTATCAAGCTCCTTTCCACTGATGGCCACCTATTAATCAGCAATGATCCCTCAGGTCAGTAATATCCTCACCATTAGCCAGGTTATCGGTGTCAGTTGCTGCAAGCAAAATTTGCCAGGATTTATCTAGAGAGCATTCTCTTGGCTATTGTAGAAACCTGTTATATTATTGGTTCTCTCTTTCAGTGGCCTGTGAATAACTTCTTTTTCTTTTATGTACTTAAAAAAATTTCTTTTTTTTTTCCTGTGAAAAGATGAATAATGATGGGTTGTGATCTTTGTTGCAGGTTTCATCATATTGTCTTTCACCCCAAACTGAACCATCTTTCCAAACTTTCCTATTTCTGTCACTGTGCCATCCATCATCCTTCCATATTTTCAACTTCCCAATCATACTTGAATTACCACTCAATTAAAACTGAAATTTACTGATGATTCTCAATCCTCATCATTTCTGATCTTTTTATAACTTTCAACACTGTCAATCACATTTTCTTTTGGCTACTTACTTTTTCATCTTTAGATTGTTCAAAATAATATAAATGTACCCTTTATAAATAGTTTTATATTGACGTCCTTTAAAAAAGAGAGAGCATAGAAAAATAATTTTCTAACAAAAAAAATTTCCAAATAGTTTGATTGGTTCTGCATCCATTTATGAAAAATATAAAAATGCAAAATCTTCCAATTAGTTTGCAAGAATAATTGATTGACATCAGGGAAGATGGAAATTTGCTAGCTGAATTTCATCAAAAATCTTTGCATAATTGGTGGATGGGGTTGAAAAATGAATTTCATGATTAATAAGCACAGCCAGTTAAGAAAATCTTCCTGTTTGAGCCTCTATAAGCTTTGCCTGATTTTTATTTTTTGTTTTTAAACTATAAAAATCAAGTATTAAGTAAATGAAATTTAGAAATGGACCTTTGAATCTCTTTATCACAAAGTGTGAAACCAAGATTTAAAAAAATGAAATATGTTCAGTCACATTGCTTTTAGTAAAAATGTCATTAACAGTCTCATTATAAAATTAATATATGATAAGTGAATAATAATGCTGTTTTGATAAGAACAAAATAGGCTTTTGTATAATTAATAGCTATTATTTCAACTTTATTTCATCCTTTTAATTTTTTTTGTGTAAGTTTTATAGTTTAAGGACTAATTGTGGATTTCATTGATATAGGGAACCTTCAGATGAGAAAACTACCTTTACCAAAGCAGTTTAATTTTTTTCTCTATAATTTGTCATCTTATTTGAATTGTTAGAACATTGAGAGCTTGTAACTTCTCCAGTCATGTATTCAGGGATCTGTCGAAGCCAGATCTAACTCACCTGGGAAACTCATTGTTAAATTTTCAGTGTGAGCATTTACACCTCAGAAATCAGCAATTGCTACAAATCCTTTCCCCACTTTGTTAATTATTTATGAGTAGATCCTTGACCACACAGCTGGTAAGCCAGTAGGTGTCACAGATGAAACTGGAGCCCATGTTTTCCTAATTTTGAGACTATCTCTCCACTCCCCGTGCCACATGCTACCTCTCTGATAAGTTTTATAATATAAATAATTATGAGTACAGTAGTATATGTGTAATTTGCAAAATATATATTTACATATATATATATTATACTGAGGGTAAATGCTCAAAAATGTTTTATCTGTAGAGGTATGGATTAAAAAATTTGGACACCACTGCTCTAATTGATTGATTTACCTTCTTCAACTCCAAAAAAAGTCAGGATGTTTTCACTTCTATTTTGTGTGAGAAAGTTGCTTATAGAAAAAAACTCAAACATACTAATTTTTTTCCACAAGAATTTCATTAGTGTGTCCAAAGACAAATAGTTTGTAAGACAAGCAATATGAAATGGTAGTATATAAATGTAATGGAATATTATTTTAAGAATTGATGAACAGATTTCCGAAAAACCTGCATGAAGTGATGCTGAGTGAAGTGAGCAGAACCAGCATAACGCTGTATATAATAACATTGTGTGATGGTCATCTATGATAGACGAAGCTCATCTCAGCAATACAGAGATCCAAGACAATTACAAAAGACTCATGATGGAAAGTGCTATCTGCATCCAGAGAAAGAACTATGGAATCTGAATGCAGATTAAAGCATATTCTTTCCACTTTTAAAATTTCCCCCCCTATCTTTTGGCTTCCCTCTTTTGGTCTGATTCTGCTTTCATCACATGATTAATATGAGGAAATGTTTAATTTTTTTTTTTTTTCCCTGAGGCTGGGGTTAAGTGACTTGCCCAGGGTCACACAGCCAGGAAGTGTTAAGTGTCTGAGACCAGATTTGAACTCAGGTCCTCCTGAATTCAGTGTTGGTGCTCTATCCACTGTGCCACCTAGCTGCCCCTGGAAATGTTTAATTGATTGTACCTGTATAGCCTATAGTCAGACTACTTGCTGTCTTGGGGAGAAAGGAGAAAAGGGAAGGAAAGGAGAAAATTTTGGAATTCAAAAATTATAAAAAAGAATATTGAAAGCTATCTTTACATGTAATTAGAAAAAATAAAATACTAATAAGTATAAAAAATAAACAAAAGCAATGCAGCACTCTAGAAAGTATATTGCCTCTGAGATCAGAATACCTGGATTTGAATTCTGACTTTACTAATGATTCCCTGTGCAATCTTGGACAAATTAACCTCTGTGGTCCTCAGCTTCCTCATGTCTAGAGAGTGTTGAACTAAAGTCCTTTAAGGCTACTTACAGATCTAAGTCTGGAGGAGCTAGGGAATGAATTTCTAGGTACTCTGACTCTAAGGGACTCTTTTTCCTGAGATACCATTCTACCTTCCTAATTAAAAAACTAAAAGTAGGTCTTCAGGATCCTTTTCCAAATTTTGAGTTAGTATTTACAGTAACTGAGAGGACATAATAATGGAACTCAAGGAATTGTCTGATTTCCTTACATTCTAAGAAGCTACTTACATTGGGGGTAGGATGGAGAAGAAAGAAAAGCAGCATTTCTTCACTTGAATACTGTTAATCAAAAAAAAAAAAAATCAGAAGTCCTTGATCCATGAGACATTTGTCTGAGATAGAGGCAAAATGGCAGAGACAGTACAGTAGCATATGCATATAATTTGTAAAACAAACAAATAAAAAAATAAAACATATATATTGGGGATCTGTGCTCAAAATTTTCTTATTGATAGAAGTATGGGGGATTGATTTATTAGCTACCTTCTCCCACTTAATAGTATTTTATTTTTCCAATTATGTAAAAATAATTTTCAGTTTTTACCTTGATAAGATTTTATTTCCATTTTCTCCCCCTTCCCTCCTTTCCCACCTTCCTAAAATAGCAAGTTATAGATTACGTAAGTACAATCATATTAAATATATTTATACATTAATCATGTTGTGGAAAAAAATCAGAGCAAAAGGGGAAATATCCCAAGGAAGAAAAAAAATGAAAATAGTGTGCTTCAATCTGCATTCAGATGCCATAGTTGTTTCTCTGGATGTGGATAGCGTTTCCCATTATGAATCTTTTGGAATTGTCTTAGATCATTGTATTGCTGAGAATAGCTAAATCTATCAAAGTTCATCATTGCACAATGCAAGTGTATTTATTATGAAAGAAATGAACATGCATGTGCAACTCTTGAGCAAGTGAATTGTTCAATGGTTCAGGGAAAACCTTAGGTATTTAAATTACAGAGAAAGGGAAAATCACAAGGATGAGGAAAAGAACTAATCTTAAAGTGATGGTAAAAACCCTAAATGCATGCTGGCATTATTTTTCCCTTGGTAACTGCAAAACCATGAAGATTTGATGATCTGTGTATCTGCAAAGGTCCAAGCTGTACAGTCTTTCAGTTTGCTGCAGACTGACTAGTGCCTGTTGATGCTCAAGGACTCAAGAGTGTAAACAATGGGTTATGTCTCTTGGGAGAGGGTAATTTTGTCCTTGATGCATTTATACTACTCTCTCTCTCTCTGTCTTTTTGTCTCTCTCTGTCTCTTTGTCTCTGTCTCTCTCTGCCTCTCTGTCTCTCTCTGTCTGTCTTTCTCTGTGTCTCTGTGTGTCTCTCTGTCTCTTTCTTTCTCTGTCTCTCTCTCTTTTTCTCTGTCTGTCTGTCTGTTCTGTCTCTCTCTGTCTTTTTGTCTCTCTGCTTCTCTCTGTGTCTATGTCTCTCTCTCTTTCTTTCTCTCTCTCTCTCTGTCAGTCTGTCTCTGTCTTTTTGTCTCTCTCTGCCTCTCTGTCTCTTTCTGCTTGTCTCTTTGTCTTTCTCTCTCTGTCTTTCTCTGTGTCTCTCTGTATCTCTCTGTCTCTTTCTCTCTGTGTCTGTCTCTCTTTCTTTCTCTCCCTCTCCCTCCCTTTCTTCTCTCCTCTCTCTCTGATTCTCTCTCTCTCTCTGTTTCTATCTCTCTGTCTGTCTGTGCCTTCTCTGTCTCTGTTTCTATTTCTCTGTTCCTTTCTGTGTATCTGCCTCTCCCTGACTTTTTCTGTCTCTCCCTGTCTCTCTCAGTCTCTCTGTCTGCCTGTCTCTTTCACATGCAACTTTCCTGACATAGTGGGAAGGGGCTAATAAGTACCTCTATTTTGCAGATAGGGAAAAACAAGACTTAAAAGATTTAAGCAACTAATATTTCTTCTCACTTAGGGAATTAGTTTCTGCCTTAAGACTGAGTGCTTAGTACTTTCCTTCTAAAAATCCTTACTTTCTCCTGCCATATAAATATGATTCTCTCAGTAGCATAAATAATATGAAACATTAGCATTACTTGACTATCCAGTGGTATCCCTAATAAAGGAGAATCTCAATGCATTTGCCCAGACTGGTGGTGTTCACTGGGCCCTGTAATGACAGTGTATTTCTTATCCTGCCTAGAGACATATGTTCCAACTTGTTTGGAATCATTTAAAAACTTGGTAGTTCTACCCTCCCTCTGTTGACATCTGAATAAATCCATTCTCATTTTCAGGCACTTTGTCTGCAATTTAATGACAAGGAAAGCTTCATCAAGTGATTCTAAGTGTTTATTCACTGGGAGAGATATTAATATTTATTCTCATGCCTTGTCTTGCATCATGGTTTCTTAGTAGTACATGTTTTTTTTTGTGTTTTTTTTTTAAACAAACATGCATAATCGCTTAACTGGAGGAGCTACTCAAGTATATATAATCAACGATGAAGAATCCAACTTTGAAAAATGTGTTTTTGACTAATGAGAAAATCATTTAACCCATTTACCTCACTTTCCAAGAAGATACTGTCTGCTTTTCTCTAGCCTTACCTTAATTAGCTATCCAGCCATTTTATTATTATAATAAATATTTGTTGTTCACCTCTTTTGTGTCTATCATGATGGTTACTGTGATTATATAATATTAATACATACATATCCTTGCTCAAGGGTCCGTGCCTTACTCAACAGCAAATTCTCTCCATTACTTTAGTGACTTTAACAATCTGTAAAGAAGTTTAATAGGGAGCATCTGATCATTTTGAAGAATCTCTGTCTATTTGATGAGATTTCAGGTTATGAGCCTTTGTCTGAGAGCTATCTGTGTGGAGACAGGTATGTGTACCAACGCCTTGTTGAGTTATCCTAGGAAATTCCTTTACATCTTTCTTAATGACCGGAGCTATCTCCAAAATGACTGAGATTATGGATCAGAGAGAGTGGCTCTTGTTGGAAGAGTCACCCTTTGCCTATGGTCTATAAAAGTGGATTATGATTGAGTTGGCCCTTTTTGTACTCTATATTTTTCTCTTTTGGACTTCCAGACTGAAGCACAGCTGGGATAGAGACCCTAAATGCCTCCAACTCTAACCCTAACCCAACTTAAATGCCTTCGACTCCCACTCTTAAGTTTGTGCTAACTCTAAATGGGCCTGTGTTCCAACTCTAACCCTAACCTTCCAACTCTAATCCTAAATGCCTCTGACAGGGAAAAAATGTGAGAAAAGTCTGTAATTTAGGAGATAAATACCCTCTGTGCTCAGGCCACAAAGGTAGGAAGTGTCAGAGGCTTGTTATAGGATTAGACTGATGGCAGTTTCCTCTTAAGGGAGGCTGTAGCTTATAGAATCTATGCATGGTCAGTGTTGTAAGAGGTCCCCTGAATTTATTTTCCTAAGTTACTATCAGTTTTCCTTAAGGTAGGTTGTAAATTTATCAAACATACTCAGGGAAAAATACTGATGATAATATTTTTGAAGGTTAATAGTGCCTTATTCTCTAAATAATATTTTGTCTGCCAGCAACTTCTTTTTCTCCTAATACCCCCACCTCAATTTTTTTTTTTTTTTATGGTCTGACCTTTCAGCTTCAGGGATGCCATCTAAAATCATAATATAAGAACTTCAGTTTTTGAAGAGCACTCTAGAGCATCCCTTTACTGCTGAATGGACTCATGTTTCTATGCTCCCTCATGAAGTGCTACCTTTACATGAGTCATGTTCTCTATTAGTATGTATGCTGGTTCCCCTTTCTTCTCTCTCCTTTCCTTTCTTCCCCATTGCTTGAAATAAAAATTTGCTATCGACCTGACTCCTATTGTTTTACATGTTATTAATATTCAAACTCATTAAGAGATTGTGTTCCCTGATATATCTTGCTGGCCTATGGGCTTTTCCTTAGACCTAAACTGGGTTCTCTGTCATGGATTCAATTGCACCTACATGGGCAGAGAAGAGCATTGTGAGACCTGTTGTAGAAAACAAAGGTCAAAAGAGAACTGTAGACCACCCAGGAAGAACTCTCTTATTTTAGAAGATTGTCTCAAAACAAGGCTGAATTTGAACTCATCTCTTCCTGGTTCTGAGCCCAATAGTCTATCTATTATGGAAAGCTGACTTATTGATTCTAATTTATAATTAATATAATAATAATTTTAAAAACCCAATATGAACCTTCTGCCCTACACTGTTCTCATTTCCTATCTCTACATTCCATCTGGGCTGCCCTCTGCCCTTCTTTACTTATCTATATCTTTCTCAGTCATCAAACTTCTTCAGAGTCCTTGTTCATAATTTTAGTCCCAAAGATGTCTCCCTACTTTGATTTCATGGTACTTAGTGCTACTGTGCTTAGCACAAATAATGCTTCCTGATGGATGGTGTATTGTACCACACATTGTAACTCTTGATTCCACATGTTTTATTCAGTAATTGTTTTTCATGTGTTTATCCTGTTTTTTTTTTTTTTTTTAAATTAGGCTGTTAACTCCTTGAAGGAAAAGATCGAAACACTCCATATTACCAGGATGTTCAATAAATATTAATTGATTAATTATTGCCAAAAGAGCCTGATTGTTTCATAAGGTAATTTAAACCTAGAGTCCTAAAGCTAAAAAAGTTTGTTTTTAGCAGTGTGATCTTCTAGGACTTCTGCCTTCATGTCTAATAAAATAAGAATTTGTTCATTTTGTTTAGTGAAATGAATCTGAGCAGGGCTAAACGTGTACACATGCATTGTTAAATATTTAATGAGCTGTATTAATAGTATTCATTATAATAGCAGATTTTCATTTGAATTTTTTTTTTGACTATGATGAAGTGTGTGTGCAAAGTGATTTAAAGATGTAGCTTATTAAGTACATGCTGCATGTTGTGAAGCCTCAGAATGTGGGTAGTTTTAATTTGTAAGAAAAGGATTAATGAAACATTAAGTATTAGGGAAACATTAAATTTTGCTATTTTCAAAATAATAAATAATAGATTCATTTATAATAAACATAATAATAAATAAAAATAAAAAATAGCAAAAATGGTTGTTTTGAGCTTTGATTACTGGGATGGTTGTATGAATTGTCATACAGCCAATAGTAGAAAATGGTATTGTGGCGGTCTAAGGACTGTTAAGGTGAATGTTTGTAACTGGGAAAGGTTGTGAGGATAATCTAGGACACACCTTAGGCAGGATCTTTCTGACTCTGTTTCCCCATTGTACTTTCTGGAAAAAAGAAAATTCCCCATCTGATTTATCCTAAGCCTTGCTTTTAACACTCTGTGACTACATGATTGTTTGTTAGATATGATTCATGCCTGGGATCAAATAGAGCTAAAGGAATTTTTTTTTTTGAACAGAGCTAAGGGAATTTTTCCTTCTGTTATAATTATGTCCTTCCTTTTTTTTATAGAAAATTTCTATAATCAAGAAAACATTAAATCTATTAAACAGGAGACTGATACTGGAATATCTCTGAATTATTATAATAAAATTCAGGTATTAACACCTTACAATTTTAACCCATATTTATGGTCATATTGTAATATAGGGATGGTATTCTCTAAAGGAGAAGTTATTAGACAAGGTAATAAAACAAAGATGTAATGTAAAGGTTTTCTAATTAAATGGGAATAGTACATTTTGAGAATTAAGAAAAGGGACAGAATTAGATGTTTTTTTTTCCTAAGAATTATATAGAGATGTAGCTAATTAGTTTCCAAATTTACCAATCATAAAAATTTAGACTCTAAGTATATTTTGGTAGTAAGTTCTAAGGTTTTATTAATCAAGAATTAATTGAATTTCTGGCATAAATTGTATTACAGTGGTAGAGAAAGTGAAAAAATTTTCCCATTTTTTAAAGTATCTGTCTGATAATTTTAAAAGGCAGAAGAGAAACCAAAGAAACAAAGCCCCTTTTAGAGTTGTCTTGAAAATAGAGCATATTGTCCAAGAAAAGATAACTAAGTACCACAAAACTACATGAAACATTTGGACTATCCCCTAGCCAACTGCTCCTGCCTGCTTGGCTCCAGCCTTTGTAGACTAGGAGGCTTTTACTTGCTCTGTTCCAGTTTTGTTTCCCACTCCCACTCCAAACCCTCAAGCAGGCTAGGAGAATGTTTAATTAGCTTGTGTCTCTGTTAAATGGGACTAGATGTTAATATTTAAATTTTATTAGTTACTTTGGTGACATGTAAATCTCCCCCCTCAGAACTAGTCCATTTAAGCTCTCTAAGTAATCTGATCAGACTTAATGTAATTATTCAATTTTGGGAATTATAAGAAAAACTTTATTGCATTGTTTAATCTTGTGTCATCTGAAGTAAACTCCTGCCTCTGATTGGATGGGCCCCAAAGCAGCTGGCTTGACAGCTATTCTAACATTCTGGATGAGAAGCTTGAATCTAATGTTCTAGTTTTTTTCTCTCCCATTTTGTTATGTCCCCAAACACCAAAGCCCTAATTTAAGTGTATATTGGTATTTTTTCACTCTGATATTCTTGGCCCTTCTCTTTTCAATAAATTCCCTTAGAGGAACTAACCCCTTGGGAGGGGGGAGTTATCTCATGTTATATAGCTACCTCTCCTCTATTGGCCAAAGAATTCTTTGGTCTCTTTGACCAAAAGGGGAAAATGTCAAAATATTTTGAAGATGTTTATTTTCCAAAGATAAGCCCCTTAGCAAACAGGATGTGCGTTGAGTTTGGTATACAATAATCTTTTGCACCCTGGAATGACCTCACCATCTGGCAAAGTATTTATTCACTAAGGAATTTAACTCCCCTTATTTCCCAGGGTCATCCATCACATGTTCACAATTCTTGTATCTTGTCACTGCCAGGTATTGTGCTCCTGTTCCTGTCATAGAATTCTGGTTCTGTACGCCTCTGGATGACAATAACACCCAAGAAATGCTAACCATGAGAGGTGGGTCAATACCTTTCATATGTAGCCTTAAGCCCTTCTTCTTAGAAGACGGCCATGCTATCTGGAGACATCGTTTTCCTTTCTCTGAAATTAATTAAATTTCTGTTTGTGTCCTGACTCTCTTGTCTCTAGCCCATTCTCTTTCAGCTCAGATCACCTATAATTTATAGACCCGTTTTGGTTTGGAGGACATTAAATTTGGCAGACCATCTCTAATTCATCAAATTGGTTAATTCGATAGAAAAGGAAAATGACAAATGCTGGAGGGAATGTGACAAAATAGATATACTAATGCATTGTTGGGAGAGTTGTGAACTGGCGCAACCACTCTGTAGTCTCTAAAGACAGAAAGTGAGCCAGTGAGTTAAAATCCCTAATAAAGATATTTAAGTCCTTTAAAAAAAAAAAGCTTTTGAAACATAAGTGGAACTGAAGAAATGGGAAGAGAGGACATATTCATTGTCTTAAAATATTACGGAAAGGGAATAAGAATTGTTTTGCTTGGACACTGAAGTCAGAACTAAAAGTAAAGGGTGAAAATTATTATAACAAGACAAATTTGGACTCAACTATTAAAGCTGACCAATAATGGAAGGAACTTTGTATGGGGACATGATACCTTAATTCAATTGAACTAAATTTATTAAGTGCCTCTTGTTTGCAAGGATCTATTCTAAGTCCTGGGGATATAAAAACAAAAATTGAGACAGTCTCTGCCCTTGAGGAGTTTATATTCAACAGGGACAAAAGGGAAATAACATGTACCCGAATATTTCAATATAAGAAAATCTGAGAAAGAACATAAAAATTAGTAATAACAAAAGGCTTCATAAGACAGGTGGCCTCTAAAGTGAATTTAAATAATAGGAAGATAAGAATTTTGAGAGATACAGATGAAAAGACATTCTAGGTATGGGGGAACATGCCAATAGAGGTGGAAAATGGGATAAGGCATACCTCAGAGATATTATGGGTTCTCTCCTAGACCATAGCAAATATTCCAATAAAGTGAGTCACACCAAATGGTTTTTGTAGTATAGACATGACTTATGTTTATATTATACTGTAGTATACCTTAATTAAAATGCTTTATTACTTTTTTTGTTTGCCAATTTTTAATTAGTGAAGGGATAAACAAAAAGCAAAATATTCTTAAAAGAATTGTGAAGTCTTAAAAGAATAATCCAAATCAATAATGTATAAATGAAAACAATTCTGAAATTCCATCTTCCAGAAAATTGGCAGAAGAAAAAAAAACTGAAAATAATTTGGAGGACTACAGTCACATTAAAAAACTGTTGTTGGTGATATGAATTAGTCTAATTATTTTTGAAAACTTACTTTCAACTAAGGGAAATAGTTACTTATGTCCACATATTTTGACTGACTGCTGGCACATAACTTAAGAAAGTCAAAAATAAAAGCAAAATCCCTGTATATGTCAAAATATTTATGTCATTACTTTTTTATTGATTTTTATAATTATAACTTTTTTTTTACATTACTTATGCATAGGTATTTTTTTTAAACATTATCCCTTGTACTCCCTTCTGTTCCGCCTTCCCTCCACCCCCTCCCCTAGATGGCAGGCATTCCCGTACATATTAAATATCTTATAGTATTTCCTAGGTACAATATATATGTGCAGAACCGAATTTTGTTGTTGTTGTTGTAATGGAAGAATTGTATTCAGAAGGTAAAAATAATCTGGGAAGAAAAACAAAAAAAAATGCTCACAGTTTACACTCATTTCCCAGTGTTCCTTTTCTGGGTGTAGCTGATTCTGTCCATCATTGATCCATTGGAATTGGATTAGCTCTTCTCTGTGTTGAAGATATCCACTTCCATCAGAATACATCCTCATACAGTATCATTGTTGAAGTGTATAATGATCTTCTGGTTCTGCTCGTTTCACTCAGCATCAGTTGATGTCTCTCCAAGCCTCTCTGTATCCCTCCTGTTGGTCATTTCTTACAGAGCAATAATATTCCATAACATTCATATACCATAATTTACCCAACCATTCTCCAATTGATGGACATCCATTCATTTTCCAGGTTCTAGCCACTACAAAAAGGGCTGCCACAAACATTTTGGCACATACAGGTCCCTTTCCCTTCTTTAGTATTTCCTTGGGATATAAGCCCAGTAGTAGCACTGCTGAGTCAAAGGGTATGCACATTTTGATAACTTTTTGGGCATAATTCCAGATTGCATGTCATTAATTTTAAGGTGGCAAAGAATTGTAAACAAAAATGGTTTCCATTGATTGAAAAATAGCTAAACAAATTATGGAATATGAATTCAATGGAATCTCAGTGAATCATAAGAAATGCTAACTATAAGGAATTTAAAGAAATACTGGAAGACATATAAGAAACTGCTGCAGGATAAAATATAAGGGAAAATATATGCAATAACTACCCAAAAAGTAGTACTAAAAATACTAACTCTAAGTCTTCAGCTAGTTGTAATGTTTTTGCTGGTGGAAGATCTTGCTCAGGGTTGATGACAACTGATTGACCAGGGTGATGGTTGCTGAAAGCTGGGGTAGGGGTGGCAATTTCTTAAAATAAGTATTGATTGGGTAATAACTGATGATCTAACTTGGTATAGAGTGTAGAGATGATGAAGGAAAATAATATTAACTAAGGCTTAAGATATATGTATGAGCCAGATTGTAGCAGGCTTTAAATGATACTTGGAGGGTTTTGTATTTTATCCTATAGGCAAAAGAGAAACATTAATGATTTTTAAGCAGGGAAATATAATGATTAGAACTGTTTATTAGTAAAGATCTTAGTTGTCTGGAAGATTCATTGGAGAAATTTTCTAAAAATTTGACAATAAAAGACAGAGAAAACATAGGATGATAACTGTACAATAATGAGTGAAGGCAATAATTCATTGTCATATTGAATTGTATTGGGGGATGAGATGCACCCAGAAGATAACTTGTAGGTAAACCATGAATGGTTTCATTAATGGTTCTCTAGTACCTTGGATGTGATGAAGCTCAGGATCTCTGATCTGAGTCTTCTGTGCTGCCCCTTTAGTATTTTAAATGAATTTAAAGGCAGGTATTGGGTGCCAATCATTTCCTACTCTCAAAGAAGTAACAGTCTGAGAGAGGGGAGAGGACTTGTTTAAAAATTGGAAAAATTATTATGCTATAAAATCACATTTGCCTGTAACATTACATGAGTATTCTCTGTCCCTATGCTTGGAGTCTTTCAGTAGAAGGCAGGGCCATGGGTTCCAGGGCCTTTATCTAAAGAGGAAATTCAGAAAAATTTTTCTCTTTATTTCCCAATGACAACACTAGTCTTCGTTAGGAATGAAAGGCCATCGTGCTTTCATGCCAGTTACCTTCTCTCTTCCTTCCTTCCCTTCTCCATTTTCATCATGCTTTTGTGTTGTCTTGCTCTATTAGATTGTAAGCGCCTTGAGTGCAGAAAATGTCTTTGGTTTTATTTGTATTTGAATATCTTCTTTAGCAAAAATTATTGGCACATAGTAGGGGCTTAGTAAATGTTAATTGATTGACTAAAACTGTCAGCTAATATAAATTCAAGATAAACCCTCAACTAGGAGATCTACTTTCAGTTGGGAGATGACTAGATAGATTAGCAGAAACTTCATGGATGAAATTTACCCTGAATGGGGAAGATGGGAATGGGAAAGGAGTTCTTAGGTATGACATATTTTTTTTTCTTGTTAAGAATATATAAAATCAGACTTGTGAGATTTTACTGTCATGACAAACATTAAGTTCTGCTTCAAAATCCCCAAATTAGTGTTATCCTATTCAAATTTAAAGATTTTGGTTAGCCTGGGGTCATTTCTAAATTTCAGTTAATTGACATATAATTTTAAAGTTGGATTTATAGTACTCTCTAGCATCCAACTGTTTCTATGCATGATTTCCAAAATCATCCAATAGTGCAACATAAATACAGACTAAACATTTTTTTCTAATTCTCAGAATTAGTCAACATTAGACTTTAATACAACCAATTATAATTCATTGCCAATTATCTAGGACATTAAATTCCCACTCTAGATTAGTTCTGGATTGACTCCCAGTTTCTAGCATTAAGGTTTCATGACTATGATTACGTTTTATTATAGTCAATCATAATTCATCAAATTGGACAAAATTACAGGAACTATTGTTGAAATCAGAAACGGTCAGATAGTATGTTATCAAAGGTGGCAAATCTTTTCATAATAAGTAATGATAAAATTAAGGAGAGAATCCTATTTTGAGCAAAGCATTAGGGATCCAACTATAACAATATTAAGTTATTGAAACTGATCCCATTTCAATAAGATTGTATATTTAATAGGAACAGCACTGAAAGTAACTACCACAGATGTATTAGGCGAAGCAATTGAAAATGAAAAACTTACTTTCTGACTTTATTTTATTCCTTTTCAGCCTTATTTTAAATTATTTCCTTCATACATTCCATAATGGAGCAGAACTAGATTATTACCTATTCCCTTAGTCTTGTCTCTACCACACGCCATACCCTATGTCTGGAATGCAGTTTTTCTATATCTCTATTTGTTAAAATCCTTCTTTTCCATCCATGAAACATTCCTTGATTTTCCCTAGCTGATTATCCTTAAAAATATTTTTCCAAATTACACATAAAAACATTTAACTTTCAGTTTTTAAAGTTAAAGTTCCAGATTCTCTTCTTCCCTCTGTTTCTTCCCCCCTTCTTGAGATAGTAAACATTTTGACATATATATATCTTCAAAATTCTTTCAGCAGCTCTGTGCCAGCTCCTATGACTTATCACAATCTAAATTGTTATCATACTTGTTTGTGATCATCTCGTATCCCCCTCTTTTGTGTTCTTGAAATTCACACTCTTCTCATTCACAACAGTTTATCACTGAGGGTCCACTGAGGGGCCATCCTGTGGCCTCTCTCCTTTTCTTTTGACACCTTGATTATATCAGTGGAAAATATCAGCCTTCCAAGGGTTAGTATCCCTTATTCTTGCCAGATAACCAATCTATCTTCTTTTTTCATCATTTCTTGAAAGGATTTGTGATGTAAAAGATAAAGCTGTTTCTTCATGAAATTCACACTCTTCTCATTCACAACAGTTTTTTCTTCTTCCCAGGTCCTTATTTATGTACTGCAGACTGCTCATACACAGCATGTACCCCTTTTTACCCTCTTTGTGATACACGATTTTAATTCTTAGGAAACTAGAATTTGACAACATTCCTGGCCAAACAATATTCTAACATCTACCTTTAGAATGTAAATTATTTACAGGCAGGAAATTGGTTCATCTTTTTATCACCGAGGTCTCCTACAATATACTATAGATAAGACAGATATTCACAACATAACTGCTATATATCCCATTTTCTCCACTCAAACACACACCATTCTGATATATGCCTTCCTCATGCATTAGCCTTCTGGTTGATCTTTCTGCTTCATATCTCTCCCCACTCAAATATGTATTCTACTCAGATCTAAATATTATCCTCCAAGTTGATAAGCTTCAGTGACTCTCCATTACCTGTAAAATCGAATATACAATTCTCTGCTTGACATTTAAAGCTTTTTGCAAACTTGTCCCTTTCCATCTCAGTCTTCTTTACTTTATTCCTTTCTATGTTCTTTACAATTCAGTAACACTTTTTTTTTGGCTGTTTTTTTTCTTTTTTTTTTTTTTTTCCTTTTTTTTTAATTAAAAGTTTTTATTTTCAAAATACACGCATGGATAATTTTTCAACATTGACCCTTGCAAAACCTTGTGTTCCAATTGCTCTCCTTTCCCCTCCCCTCAATGGCAAACAATCCAAAATATGTTAAACATGGTAAAATATATGTTAAACCTAATATATGCATACATATTTATAAAATTATCTTGCTGCACAAGAAAAATCAGATCAAAAAGGAAAAAAATGAGAAAGAAAATAAAATGCAAGCAAATAACAACAAAAAGAGTGAAAATGCTATGTTGTGATCCACACTCAGTTCCCACAGTCCTCTCTCCGGGCATAGATGTCTCTCTTCATCACAAGATCATTGAAAGTGGCCTCAATCATCTCATTATTGGGAAGAGCCACGTCCATCAGAATTGATCATTGTATATAATCTTGCTGTTTTGGCTGTTTTTTTTCTACATGATACTTTATCCCCAAACGTTTTTTACTTTTTAGTAACTGTCCCCCCTGCCTGGAATGCTCTCCCTCCTCACCACCACTTTTTCCCTACTTTGGCTTCCTTTAAGGCTTAGGTTAAATCCACTTTATACAGGAAGTCTTCCTCCCTTTCTTCCCCTCCCTAAAGCCTTCCTCCCATTCCTCTAGTGCCTTCCTTCTGAGATTATTTTATTTACTCTGTGGTAAATTTACTCTGGATGGCTGGAGTTCTGAACCTGGATTCGGGAAGATCTGAATTCAAATCTGAACTCAGATACTTCCTAATGTGACCTTGGGCAAACGTGACCCTACTACTCTTTATCTCAATTTTCTCAAATATAAAATAGAGACTATATCAGCACCGACCTACCAGGGCTGCTGTGAGGATCAAATAAGATAACAATTGTAAAGTACTTAAAACAGTGCTTGGCACATAGCAAATGCTATATAAATGTTAGATATTATTACTGAAAAGGGATAGTTTTAAAATTAGTTAGTATTGATTACTTTGAGTTAATTAGCATACTTCTCTAGGAAAAACTAGCCTTAACAGCTAAACCAAACAAACACAGTTTCTCTCAGCTCTAGATTATCTATAGACTTAGTGAATAGATAGATTGATAAGACTCAGCTAATTTAGAGCAAAACATATATATTTATTTTTTTATCAAAAGCATTTTATTTTTCCAAATATACATAAAGTATTCAACATTCATTTTTTATTATAACTTTTTATTTTTCCAAAAAAATGCAAAGATGGGTTTCAACATTCACCTTTGCAAAACCTTGTGTTTCAAATTTTTCTCCCTCCCTTTTCCCTCCTTCATCCCTTAGATAGCATATTCCTCTTGTTGTGCAAGAAAAAACAAATCAAAAGGGAAAAGAATAACACGAGAAAGGAAAAAAAACCCAACAAATAAAACAATCAAAAAAAGGTAAAAATATTATACTTTGAGCCACATTCAGTCTCAACAGTTCTCTCCCTGGATGCAGATAGTTCTTTATCCAAGTCTATTGGAATTACCTTACAAAACCTCATTGTTGAAAAGAGTCAAGTCCATCACAGTTGATCATTGCATAATCTTGTTGTTGCTGTGTACAATGTTCTCTAGGTTCAATTCACTTCACTCAGCTTCAGTACATTTAAGTCCTTCCAGGCTTTTCTTTAATCAGCTTGCTCATCGTTTCTTATAAAACAATAGTATTCTTTTATATTTATATATCATAATTTATTCAGTCATTTCCCAACTGTTGGGCATCCACTCAATTTCCAGTTCCTTGCCATTACAAAAAGGGCTGCTATAAACATTTTTGCACATGTGAGTCCTTTCCCCTCTTTTATAATGTCTTTGGGATATGCACCCAATCGAGATAGTGCTGGACCAAAGATATATGCACAGTTTCATAGCATTCCAAATTGCCCTTCAGAGTGATTGGATCAGTTCACAACTTCACCAATAATGCATTAGTGTGCCAGTTTTCTACATCCCCTCCAACATTTATATTTTCCTCTTAGCTAATCTGAGAGATGTGAAGTGGTTCCTCAGAGTTGTCTTAATTTGTATTTCTCTGATCAATAATGATTTAAAGCATTTTTCATATGACTAGAAATGTCATTAATTTCTTTGTCTAAAATTGTCTGTCCATATCCTTTGACCACTTATCAATTGAATATGAGTCTTATAAATTTGAGTCAATTCACTATATCTTTTAGAAATGAGGCCTTTATCAGAAACACTGGATAGAAAATTTCCTCCCCAGCTTTCTGCTTCCCTTCTAATCTTGGCTGCATTAGTTTTGTTTGCGTAAAACTTTTAAAATTTAATATAATCAAAATTATCCATTTTTTCATTTTATAATGTTCTCTTGTTCTTTTTTGGCCCTTAAGTCCTCCCTTCTCCACAGATCTGAGAGGTAGACTATTCCTTGTTCTATATTTGCTTACAGTATCATTCTTTATGTCTAAATCATGAAGCCATTTCAACCTTATCTTGGTATAAGGTGTTAGGTCCAACATTCATTTTTGTAAGACTTGTGTTCCAAATTTTTCTCCCTCCTTCCATTACCTCAAGTACTCCCCCAAACAGCAAGATTTCCTTCTCTGTTATGTTGTGCAAGAAATATCATACCAAAAGGGGGGAAACCATGAGGAAAAAAAAGAAACAAACAAACAAAAGGTGAAAATACTAATGTTTTGATCCATATTCAGAATTCATAGTTTTCTCTCTGGATGTGGATGTTATTTTCCATCCCAAGTCTATTGAAATTGCGTTGAATCTTTGAAAAGAGATAAGTTCCATCACAGTTGATCATCACAGTTTATCATCACAAAATCTTGTTGTTACTGTGTATAATGTTCTCTTGGTTCTGCTCACTTCACTCAGTGTCAAAACATATACCTTTTTAATAATATAATAAAATAATATTTTAATAATAAAATAATCATAGAAGAATCTTTTTTAAAGGCTAAATTCCCCTTTTTGGAATCTGGAGAAAGGGGGATTGACTTCTAGCTTACTGATTCTAAGTACCCTTTTTTTTTTTTTTTTTGCTTGAACTACAGTTAAGTATGGTTTAAATAATTTTCTAAAGCTGTCCCATTTTCTGGCATCTGTTGTTTGGAGGAGGAAAGGGTGACTGCTAATCTATCAACTACAAATCAAGTTCTTCTTCCTAGTTTTAGTTCAAACTATAGGGACCCTTAAAGAATTACTTTTGGTTGCAAAATGTCACAGTTGTATGACAAGGACCTCTCATTTTGACAGCTAAATGTTGCCAACTGTATGAATTTGAGTTAAGAAAGCCCAGAAGAAGCAAATTAGTCAGGTAACTTGCCTTGTCCAATTGAATTATGCTCAAAAAAAGTTTCCTAAAATTGCTGGATTTTTTTATTCTTCTTTTTGTTAAAGAAATAAGCTCTGTAAATTACTCTACTGTTTCTGACATCTGAGGAGTCAGATAACCTTGTTTGATATGCAAATGATAGCTTTGCAAATTAAATCACAATAGAAATTCTGTGCCTCAGTTTCTTTTGTTTCAGATAATTAATTTACATTACTGTTATTATATGCAAAGAATAATCTGCAAGTCCATTAGGACTTTTGGATATGGACTCTAAATTTGCCTTTCTTTGTACCAGTAGCTCTTAGCATAGTTCCTGGCATATAGTAAACACATAGAGATGCTTTTTGACTGACTGATTTAATTGATAATTGGGGAATTCATTAGTACAGGAACTCCTAAATGAGAAATATCTTCAGTCACTGCTGGTCATCACTTTCTTATCTTAAGGTCAGCTGGGGTTAAGATATTAATAACTCATCCAAGTTCACATATTGAACCCAAATTTTGGCTCTGATGGTAGCTCCTGTGTTCACCACCCCATTGCCACTCCATGGCAAGCACTTAATAAATGTTGAATTATATTGAATTGAATTTTAAACAGCCATCAACCCCATATGTACTTAGAACAAAATGAAAAAAAAATCAGCATTAACTGTCAACCTTCTTATATGAGCAGGTAACAAAGTTTGCTTTCTCTTGAGACCAGGAAATGCAGACAGTAAATTACTTTGGAAAGAATTCTATTGTGCAGAATGTGCCAAAGTGTTGATTTGTTTTGTTTGCCTCCACTTATTTGTTACAAGGGAGAGCTTCATTGGAGTTGAGGTGTGTGTGTGTGTGTAGGGAGGGTGAGCCAGTAGGAAATCATAGAGAAGTTAGAAAAAAAAAAAGGAAAAACAAATAGCAACAATAAAACATTTCTTAAAAAAGAATGCTAGGTTATTTCAACTTTGTTATTTTTCATCTCCTGACTATGAAATGAGTATAATCTGACCTACCTGCCTACTTCAAAAACAGTTTGTGAGAATAAAATGAAGTGATGTTTGAAAAATGCTATGAAAATGGAAGGGACCTTAGTGACTGTAAAATTCAATCACTTCATTTAACAGATATGTAAACTGAGGTTTCAATCTTTTTCCCCCCCTATTATTCTTGAAAAGGATCAGGGACATCATGAGGGTGATTTTTGAATAAGACTTAAATGAGGCAGAATTGTGCAAAGTCAAAGGCATCAGAGTTCAGTCAAGGTGGCTGATGACAGCCTAGGATGCAGAGAGAAGTTTAGTGATTTTTCTTCCTGCTGCATAATCTTCCTTTTTTACATTGAGACTAACAGAAGATTGCTAAGTGTCAGTGAAAGGCAGTTGAAATGGCAAACACCATTTTCTATGGGAAGGAAGGAAGGAAGGAAGGAAGGAAGGAAGGAAGGAAGGAAGGAAGGAAGGAAGGAAGGAAGGAAGGAAGGAAGGAAGGAAGGAAGGAAGGAAGGAAGGAAGGAAGGAAGGAAGAAAGAAAAAAAGAAAGAAAGAAAGAAAGAAAGAAAGAAAGAAAGAAAGAGAAAGAGAGAAAGAAAGAAAGAAAGGAAAAAAGAGAAAGAAAAAAAGAGGGAAGGAAGGAAGGAAAGAAGAAAGAAACCTTTGCTTAGAACCCGTAGTGACTGAGGGCATAGCTAGATGAACAGGCAGGATTAATAAGTATTTTGCTGTATTAATTAACCAGGAGACTTCAATTCTAACCTACCAACAAGAATGAGGGAGAACAGAGGGATAAAGATCTCACCACCAGCAAGCGTGAAGAATAAAGGAAACTGGAGTTACCTAGAAAGTGATCTAAACTGTGTTTCTGCTAAAGCTAAATAACAATTATGCTTGGAACTCAGTTTTGGTCTTCCTTTTAGGGAAGAAAGTGAAAGATCTAAAGGGAGAAAGTGAAGGTTATAGACCTTCATTTCAGATCACCAAAGAGTATGGAGTATTTCTGAAAAGAATGAAAATAAGGCTTGAAAGCAAAAACAAAGAACCAAAAGTTTGTGAAGAGGTAAAGGGAATTGCTTTAGGTGATTACAGGATGGAAAAGTGTGAGCCTAGGATGAAATGAAGAAGTAGGGCTCATTTTTAAATGGTCCCTTGCAGATTTTGGCTTAAAAATTAGCATTCTGAAAGGAATCTGTAGGGCACTCATTAACAAATCAAATCAATAAATAGTAACTGTATGTGCTATGACCTCGCTAAACTCTGGACTCATCAAGAAAGGCAAAAAATATACCCTACCTTCAGGGAACGAACTCACAATCTACGGGAGGAGACAATATATAAGCAATTATAAGCAAACAAGGCAGCCCAGACTACAATTAGGAATTTATTTTCCAGAGTTCAGATCTGGCTTTAGAGACTCGCTAGCTTTGGGCAAGTCCCTTAATTTCATTTGCCTCAGTTTCCTCATCTGTAAAATTAACTGGAGAAGGAAATGGCAAACTACTCTAGTGTTTTTCCCAGTCTCTTTTCACTCCAGTGTCCTTGGGTAATAAAGAGTCAAACATGATTGGAAAAAAAATAAAAAATTGAACAACAACAATGAACAAAGCATATGCAGGATGAATTTAATCCTAGAAGAGAAGTAATGACATTAAAATGGGAAAGGAATAGGTTTCTTGGAAAAGTTGGGGCTAAAAGTAGAATTTTATTTATTAGTGGGAATATTTTTATTTTAAAAGGAGGGTAGACTTTTAGAATATTTTAGTCCTTGTGTTAGAGATTCTCAAACGACATAAAGAGGAACGAATAGCTTCCTCTCCCTACCTCCCCAATAGAGGTTTGAGAAGTTTTCCACTTTTCTGCTTAAGTGATTCCCCCCTCCTCACACACACACACCAAGAAAATCGGAGATACTCATTAGGCTGCCACCCACTGTACTGTTTCCATCTCCTCTTACAACCATGCAGTTCAGAACAGGCAAAGAAATGTTTTATTTATAGATTAAAGAGAAAGAAAACAAACAGAATTAATCACTGAGCCCTCAAAAAAATAATTGACACTTCCCAAGAGACTTGTATAGCCTTAGTTACTAAACTTTCTGTATTAAGTAATGGTCTTTAAGAGTTTCTGTGTGGAGTTCTCTCTGTGGGTACTGTCCCCAGTCCTTTACCAAATGAAATGCTTCTGTTTTCTGGCCCTTCCTTAAAATGAGGACGATTCCAGAGATTTCTGGTCTGGGCAACGAGCCTAATTCTTCTTGTAATGGTTCAAACACAGTAATAGACTAGAAGACTTCGATTTTACTGTATCTCCATCTTTTTTGCTTTATGGTTCCCAATGACCCTTGGTCTTCCTGAAATCCCTGAGGAGTCAAGAACATTTCCGATGTCTTTTATTTCTGAAAGTAACAACAGGTTGGGATACAGTGATTTTAATTTCTGTTGTTGTCAAGGTTCCAAGTATCTGGTCAGGTATGTTTCTTACCAAATCAGCATTCAAAGCTGGGCAACACCTTCTGATATCTTCCTATTTTCTTCCTCAAGATCTGTTTCTTAGTTTTCTAGAGCACAGAGAGGCAGAATTATTCCAATTTTTCAAAGGTACTTCTCTTCACATTTTAGAGTAGGGAGGAATACTTGGGGGAAGATTCATAGTGTTCCTTTCTTACCTACTTTTCATATCACCTTTAAAAAGATGGAAAGAAAAAAAGTGCTGCCTGTTTTAGGCTGTAATATATAATGCCAGTTCCATAACAAATGTTTATGATAGTTTGTAGTCTATCATCCTATTACTTTATAAAACTGTTTATTCTCTAGATTATGGCTCTCTGTTATAAGAGAGGGTTTTATTTCTTCTTCCTTGTGTATCCTCATTGGATATACTTAGTACTCTTTATCCAAAAGAGATTGATCCAGTGGATGCTCGCAGACAGCCTGACTCTCTCTTCCTTTTTCAATATCATTGGCTACAATGGCAGGGAGGGATCAAGAAATCCTTTGTAATTCAGGATACATGGAGCAGGCCAATGCTTGGGAGATCAGTTTGGGAATGGATGATTTTGCGAGCAACTGGTATTGCAGAGCATCCTTTTTTGGCCTAACTGGGTTTCCTAATTCCAACAAATTGTTCTTTGCTATGAAATTACCATTTCATGCTCTCATTAATATGTAATCTGCCTCTTGTGGCTGGGGACTTGGCTTGTATTATTTGTAGAATTATTTATAACATTTAAAATGAATTTTGCATAATACTTGTATGTATAATCAACTCTCAATCATCTTCCAGTGGATTATCTACAATTTGTCTGGAAAATCTTGTCTCTAAAGTTATTTAAAATTAAACCTACTTATCTCAAGTATTGCATTTAAGTATTTACATTATAAACCAGTATGATCACTATAGATTGCAGTTTATCTGTTTAATTTTATTGACTTCTCTACTATTTCTATTTATCTTCACTGCAGAGAAACCCTGAAAGTCTTTCTTTACTTCTACTCAAGGAGAAGTTGGAGAAGGGATAGAATGTGCCAATTTAAGAGAATGCTTGTTTGTTCAAACCAATGAGGCAGCTTGATGTACAGCATTGGTTCTGGAGTTAGAAAAGCATTATTCAAATCCTGATCAAAGGTGGGTCAATTTCCTTAAATGGGTTCTATTATATCAGAGATAAAATAAGATTAGACGAGATGACCTCTAAGGTGTCTTTTGCCTATGCTGGAATTTGATCCTGTGGTAAAAGGATGTGCCAGGAACTTTAGGCTGGATACACTGAGCAGCCTTCCAGAATCAACTGAGTTGGATCTTTTACAAAGAAGCTTCATTAGCATGTTTGAAGTGAATCCCAGATAAATACAGAATGACATGCCAAAGCAAATAATTTTTGGATTAGCCACTCTTTTGGATAATCTCCAACACTGCTTTCCTTTATTATTGCAAGTAAACAAGAATTGCCTGTATTTGTTTGCTTTTTCATAAAAAAGAAAAACAAAAAACCTGTCAGCTATAAAAAAATGTAAAAAAAAATTTGTTTTAGTATCTAGGAATATATACATATATATATATTTGTGTATACAGATAAAGTATAATTATTTGCCCTATCTAAACCCAGATCCTGACAAGTTTTTAATATTATATATTAAATTATTAAAAGGGTAAATATATTATAAAATTAAATATATGATTGAATCTATTATTAAAAATTATTAAACACAAAATATAAATTATATGTATGATACATAAATGTGAAATATATGAAATAAACATGTTAAATATGTATATATAATATTAAAAACTTGTCAGGATCTGAGTTTAGATGGGGCAAATAATAATAGTTTATTTGTATGCACTTCAAAAAATAATTTTTTAAACCTTTGTATATAAAAATACTTCTATATTTGTATGCAGTTTAAAAATATTTTGAAATCTATTAATATAATTTTTCCTTATAGGATTACTTTGAAGTGAACAGGGAAGATATTATTTGAATTTTATTCATTTATGCAGCAACTATCATGTGTAAAGTACTATACTACTTGTTGGGGGCACAAATATGAAAACAAAAAAGTTCTTGACAGCAAAGACGTTTGAAGTTTATTCTTTCTTTTTTTATATAAGGATACTAAAGGGCAGCAAGATTAAGATCTCACAATTTGTCTGTGACACAATCAGGTCTAAGTCTTCTGACTCCAGGAAATATTTGAATATTTGAAAAATATTTTAAAGATCTTTTCTTAACAATTTGTCATTGAAATGGTTGAATTTAAACACTGTATATCTTGAGGTTTGAATTGCAAGTTTTTTTTTCTTGTGTATTCTCTAGATTAACGACTTTTTTTTTTCTTATCACATCTCACATATATTCTAAATATATGTCTTTCACTCTATGAACTGTTTTCAGGCCAGCAGCTGAGGAGAAGTACTGAAGGAAGAATGGACTGTGAACTTCATCCATTAAGTGCATAACCAGATACAAAACACAAAGTATAAAAATTAAGAGATATGAACAGATTTTTCTTTTCTTTTCTTTTTTTTTGAGTACTTTGATGACTAAACCTTTTTCAAATTTGACTTTCTTCAGCTAAAAATAATAGGGTTGGGCTAGATGATGTCTAAGGTTCTTTCCTGGAATACAATCGAATGATGTGAAATACAAAGCATTTATCTTAATAGCAAATAGAAAAGCAGGCAAAATAAGTCAAATTGCAGAAATCGATCATATTTTTAAAAAATTATCTTAATAATATTTTTCCAAATACATGCAAAGATAGCTTTTAATATTCACCTTTGCAAAACCTTGTGCTCCAAATTTTTCTCCCTCTCTTTCCTCTGCCACTTCCCTCTCCCTAAGACATAAAGCAATGCGATGTCAGTTAAATGTGTGAATTCTTCTAAATATATTTCCATATTCATCATGCTGAGCAAGAAAAATCAGATCAAAAGGGAAAAAACCAAGTAAATAAGCAAGCAAAACAAACAAACAACAACAGTAACAACGAAAAGTGAAAATACTATGCTTTGATCCACTTTCAGTCTCCATAGTTCTCTTTCTGGATGTAGATGTCACTTTCCATCACAAGTTTATTGGAATAAACAAAGAAGAAAGTAAAGAGAAACAAGAAGCTGGATTTGTAAAGAGAAACAAGAAGCTGGATTTCTATGAAGCTCAATGATAAGAGAGAGGCAATTAATGAAATCCCAATTACAGAAACAGGTAAATAATTGACTTACTGGACAGAGTCTCTTTACACTGAAGGTACCTGACCATTCCCTTAGTCCTTGCTTGCTTAGCTTCTAAACAAGCTGTCAGCTATCTCTGACACTAGCACTAGGTACCATTAGGGACTGAAGAGAGAAAGTGGCTTATATTTCATAGTTTATATTTAATTTTTGATTTTTATTTTTTGAGACTGGATTTTCTTATCTTGATTAGGCTGGACGTGCAATCACCACACATGGACCCAATCCTACTATCACTTGGCACTGAAGGTTTGACTTGCCCTGTATTTGTCCTAGACCCATTCACAGTTCATAGTTCACATCTCCTTAAGCATCCTGATTCCTATGCCTTTCTATTCTCCTTATAGCTCATCATATTGGTGCTGGACTTAGTGTGGGCACTTATTGCTTTAGCCCATTGTAGTTCAGAACTCCTACTCTCAAGCAATCCATCAGCCTCAGTCTTTCAATAGTAGAGACTATAGATATGTCAATATGTCTATTTCATATTTTTTCTTTTTCTTTTTTTAAAAAGACCATAGAACAGTTTGTTAGTTCTACAGATAAGGGAAGAGTTTGGAACCGAAGAAAACATATAGAGCATTACAAAATATAAGATAGATAATTTTGATATATAAAATTTTTAAAATTGCGCAAATAAAACCAATACAATTTTTCAAAACATCTTTATTTTATAAATGACCTATAGCAAAATATCAATTCTTCCCTTACTGAGCATGTACATAGGTTGGGATGGACCAGAAACTCTTGATTTTATGATTTGATTATTAGTATGTCTGTATTAATCCTTCTAAGTTAATGTACCTGTTTTAGATTTTGAGCATTAGACAGATATTGGGTTTGTAGAATTTCCTTGTATTAAACCCTTCAAAGGCTTTGTTCAAAGAGGCATATTTTGATAAAGATGCCTTTCCTCCCTGGGTAATTCTCTTCCCTCTCTTAAAGTCCTCCTTCAATAAAAGTTCCTTCCAAGAAAGGGAGTGATAAATTCACACAAGTTTAAATAACTGATAGACTTTAGTGCCCTACTGTTGTGAGTGATATGGGAGCCACTGCTGGAGATCTAACTCAGACCTGTAGAATGGCTCTCTTTATGTGAGAAGAGGAGGAGGAGGAGGAAGAAGAGGAGGAGAGGAGGAGGAAGAAGAAGAGGAGGAGAGGAGGAGGAGGAAGAGGAAGAGGAAGAGGAGGGGAGAAGAGGAGGAGGAGGAGGAGGAGACTGAGATGCAGTTGCTGTTCTCTGACCTCTCTCCTCTTCCCTGTTGCCTCCAATTTATTTCATTCCTAATCCACAAGGAACATCTGCATTAGTAAAGGCTGCTTTGCAATTCCTTCAGATATTACAATTCACAGCTGTGTAGGCTCTTGGGGAATTGACCTGCCCCTTCACTTAGGCATGGTCTTTAATATCCTATCTTTCCCAAAAAGTTATGTTGTAGCTGCAAGCTCTTGTTCAATGAAGAAAGATGAAATCACTGATTTAGATCAATTCTGTGACCCATAAATTGGAGGGCAAAATAGTATAAATTCAAAAGAATGTAATTATAACTACCATTCAACCAATTTTTACAATGCTTATAGGTAACTACCTTGTGGATTGTAAACAGGGCATTTCCATGGAAATGGTATGGATGTGTCTGAGAGAAAAAAAGTCTTGTGGATTAATAATTTGACTTAATACCATTGCTCAGAGGATAAGGTGGTTTATTTGTTTTTGTTTTAGAACTTATTTAGTGTAGGGATGAGAATTCATCTGAAATCCCTGTGAAGCAATGGAAGGGGGAGGTGCGAGATTTTCTTTCATGTACAATTACTGTTCAAAAAAGAAAGAGAGAAAAAAAGAAAGAAAGAAAGAAAGAAAGAAAGAAAGAAAGAAAGAAAGAAAGAAAGAAAGAAAGAAAGAAAGAAAGAAAGAAAGAAAGGAAGGAAGGAAGGAAGGAAGGAAGGAAGGAAGGAAGGAAGGAAGGAAGGAAGGAAGGAAGGAAGGAAGAAAGAAAGAAAGAAAGAAAGAAAGAAAGAAAGAAAGAAAGAAAGAAAGAAAGAAAGAAAGAAAGAAAGAAAGAAAGAAAGAAAGAAAGAAAGAAAGAAAGAAAGAAAGAAAGAAAATTGGATGGTTATTTTACACTCACTCCATTTTTTTTTTTTTTTTTTTTTCATTTTCTGAAGCAAATGTTTTCCTTACTGGTTTACAAAAGTTAAGTTAAGTCAGGACAAAACTTTTGGGAAAAAAATCTGATTGGTTTAGGCAGAGTAATAGATATATTCTGCTTAAAGGCAAAAAAGATTACTTGACTTTTAGGAAATTTTTCTTTAGTTAAGGAGATAGTTCTAAAGAATTCAGTCCTGGATTAAATTCAGGAACTTCCAACTTTGATTTCTTTTTTCTTACTACTGGTCAAAGTGTGAACAAGGACTTTGTAATTAGGGCTTCTTATCTATTTTTCTCGGAACTTTCCCTCTCCTTCCAAGTGAGTACTCCTCCCCCCAGGAATATTGAGTTAATTGAGGGAGGGCCAAGGTAATGGAAGCACTACTTACAGTTTAATCTGCATCATCAACATTTTCTCCATCACTTTAAGTCTAGACAATCAACAGGACAAGAAGTTAAGTTTTGAACTACAATTTGCCGATTTCTGATACATGATTTCTCACACTGAAAATTTAACTACCAGTTATCTTGAGTTAGTAGGAAATGGCTCTAGTTCAAGTCTCTGGGGTTATTTTTCTGTCTTATCTCCTCTGAATGATCTTCCTTTCCTAGGGAAATATGAATTTTAGCAGGGAACAAAGCCCTTTTGTGGTTTTAGGCAAAGGAATAAATCTATGACTTTGAATTTTGATCATCAATATAGATAAATTGGGAAGTTGTTTTTGGTTTGTTTTGTTTTGTTTTTTTAAGAAGAGCTCTTTTTGTGTCCTTCAAACCTTACTCAGTTGCCTACTCATAGGGCCATGTCCAATTCTATGTTGAAGCTGAAAGGGTATAATAATAGTGCAGCAGAAAGTGCATTGTATGGGAATTCAGGAAATCCAGGTTCCAGGTCAATCTTTTTTCTAACTCATTCTATGTTCTTGGGCAAGTCACTTTACTTTCATAAATTTTTTTTCTCATCTATAAAAAATGAGGGGATAGGCTACATCATTTTAAAGGTTCCTTTAAAGTGTTTGTGACATCTTTCACCTTATCTTTGCAACTTTGATATTAATACAATTTATAAATTAATATATAAATATCATTCAGATTGCGCTTGGTATTATTTGTAAAATACAAAGATTGACATTCATTACAGGAGTTTGCATTTTTCTAAAAAGTAATGAAATCCTCCATTCTCCCTCAAGTCCTCAAACAAGCACACTTGTGACTTTGGACTGAGCTTTGTTTATACATATTTGGGCCATCTGTTGTTCATTTGTAAATAAATGCCCTGTTAGCACAACTTTGTCTTATAACAAGAGTGGGTTTGTTTTTTTCCCAAAGAGAATTTTGTAACCCTTAAAGAGCTTTAGTTGGCTTACTAGATGGAAGAAAATTCATCTATAAATGATCATTTCCAGCATGTTAGGAGAGGAAAACAAAATTACAAACTGAGCTAAGGGGAGAAAATGAGGCTAGAGTCATCCTAACAGTAAATCCCTTGGATCAACAGTGCCAAGGACAGAAAGAGAAAATATAGATGGCCCTCAAATCATCTCCAATATTCAGCCAATCTGGCTCATTTTCCTAACTCATCCCTGGAAAAATTCAACCATATTTTCCCCTGGGATGGAACAACAATCCCAGACCATTCTTTTTTTATTCTATCAGTGCTCAGAAGTAGAGAGGCACATGCCATGAATGAAGCCCTTATAAGGGGGTGATACAAGTTGACATAATGTCTCCCTTCTTGAATATTTTCTCCTCTCCCTCCACAGTTCTACCAAATGTGCCTTTCTCAGTTATCCAGATTCTGGAATAACATCAGCATGGCCATTAGGAAGCTCACTCAGGGAGTGATGTCCCAGATGAATTAGAGAGAGGAAAAGCTGGAGGCAGGAAGACAGTTTAGATGTCAATAATCATCTATACTGTAGGTGAAGTGAGGACCTGAATTGGGTAGTTGCAATGGGAATAGAGAAGAAGGAACACAATGAGTGAGAGACAAAACGGAGCAAGAAGCAACAGGATTTTGCAGCCAATTGGATCTGGAGGGGAGGGAAGAAGGGAAGAAGGTCAAAAATGACTTTGAAGTCTTGAAGTTGAGTGATTGGGAAAATTGTATTGCCATTAACAGAAGTAGAGAGGTTGAATGAATTAAGGTTTTGGGGGCAGGATGAGTTAATGTTGAGTTTAAAGTACTGCTGGTATATCCATGGGTAGCAGCATGACATAATGGATAAAGCATTGGACCTGGAGATTCAGGAAATCCACTGAAACCAAGAAAACCTGGGTTCAAACCCCCATCTGTGATATTTACCAGCTGTATGAATCCAGGCAAACCATTTAACCTTGTTCATTTTATGCATAATATCTATCTCTCATGATTATGGTAAGACTCAAATGAGAGGAAATAAGCTTCTTTTAAATTGTAAAATGATAAGTATCGCTTAGTATTAGTGAGGTAGATGTCCAGAAGAGAATTGGAAAGTGGATAAGGAACTTCAACAGAGCAAATTCCTATCATATGCAGCTTGGTTAATATAAATTTCAGGTTGCCATTATCATTGACTTTATAATCAAAGTCACATTGAGTCTCTATTTTAAAGTTTTTTTAATACCTAAAATGTTTTAAAAATTACTATAACTATAACTTTCCAATACTTCTTCTCCCAAAGAACCTTCCTTTTTAACAAAGAAAAATGGTTAAATAAAACAGAGAAACATTTACCCTGTTTGTACAGTGTTTGCAATATTCTATTTCCATAGTCTTCACATTCCCATTTTTCTGTAGAGAGAAGGAAACACAATTTCATTCTTAGGTCTGTACAATCAAAATTGTTCATCTCATTAATCTGAATTCTGTTGTCATTAAGTATTTTTTACATTATTGTGATTCTTTGAATCTTCTCTTGGTTCCACTTTCTGAATCAGTTCACAAAAATTTTCCCTAGTTTCTCTGGATTCCTCTTATTTATTATTTCTTATGGTGCAATAATATTCCATTACATTCACATACCAGTATTTGTTCAGTTATTCCCCAATTTATGGGCATCTTTTTTATTTTCATTTTTCTTCTACCTTAAGAAGTACTGCTATGAATATTTTGTATATGTTGGCCTTTTCTCTCAGGATTTGACCTCCTTGCAACATATGCCTAATAATATACAATCTCTAGGAGAAAAATTATGAAATATATTCAATTTTCTCATATAATTCCAATTGCTTTTTAAAGAATGACTGGGACTAGTTCACAAATTCACCTGTAGTGCATTAGGATTGCCTTTTCTCTCTCAAATTATTTATAACATTCATTATTTTTTCTTTTAATGTTAGTGAAATACAAACTTTATATAGCCCTGCTATCCTTCACATTTTTTTATAGAGTTAGACAAAATAAGAATAGATTTCACCTTGAAAAATTAAAGGTATAGAATACCCTGGAAATAATTTTTAAAAATAGGAATAAGGGAGAAATATCATTTCTAGATCTCAAATTATATTTTCAAGGAGTAAGAATCAAAATTGTTTATTACTAGTCCAAAAATAGAAAAGGAGATCAGTAGAAAAGGTTAGATAAACAAAAATGAGAAACAATCTCAAAAATCCAATGTCTGATAATAGAGAGACTATCTCTTAATTGGGGAACAGCTCCCTCTTTGACAAAAACTACTTGGAAAACTGGAAAGCAGTTTTACAGGAATTAGATTTAGACCTACATTTCACACTATGTACTAGAATAAGCTTAAAATAGATATATGACCTGAATGTGAAAGGAGGTCATACAAAAAAAAAAAAAAAAAAGGGAATGGGATAAAGTATATTTCACAGCATATCCTTCACTGGAATGGGAACATTTCACAGCAGTGAAACCATAATGCTCCCTTTAGGTAGGCAGTTCTATTTAATATGAATTAAATGACAAAATTTTTTTTTAATTTTTACCTAAAATTTTTAGGAAATACTTTTATTATTTGAAGCAAAATATTAATTATTATTATATAACATATAATATAATTATATATTTTATTGATGTAGCACTGTGTGTATGTGTGTATGTGTAAAATTATGTTTGTATATGTAGCATTGTCTTAGTCTAAATGACGGCAAGACTTGTTAAGCAGATTGAAGTTTTTAAAGATAGACATGTTAATTTTGGGCAGCAATGTCTTAGCTTTCTCTTTCTAATCAACACTTCCCACCTTCAGTTTTGCCTTGACCATGGGACTGACTGAGAGGAAGATTTGCTCATACACTATATTCAACCATTCTTTGGATCTGTGGGAAGAGGTAGAACAGAATGATGAAATTACATTTGCTATGGAAGCTGGCGAAGAGGTTGCAGTCATAAAACCCCCAAATTTGTACTTTGAAACTGAGTTAGAATATACTTACATTGCAGGAGGTAAATCCCATATTTCTGGACCCCTATTGCAACGATTGCTTAGTTTTCCCTTCCCCTTTCCCAAGATGACTAACTTATGTTTCTGAATCTGATGTTTCTCCCAGAAGAAGACGTTCATTCTTGTTATTCAATGATCATTTTTGTCTCTTAAGGTCACTATTGAGTCAATACCATAATAACAATAAGATAAATCCCCCTTATTAAAATTTTATGCCATAAAATTAGAATATTTGTGCTGTTATCAATGCAGTATTTAGAGGAGGTGATTAGGAAGGGAGAAAAATTGATCCAAAGCAGCTATATTTTACCAGAATGAGATTTTTGGCTAAAGACTCAGAACAGCAACAGAGAAAGTTATTGATTCATTTCCTTCAACTTCCCAGGTCAGACACAGAGAAGATCTAATTCAGTTTCAGGTGATGAATGATGGACAGAATCAGCGACACTCAGAAAGGGAACATTGGGAAATGAGTGCAAACTGTTTGCATTTTTGTTTTTCTTCCCAGATTATTTTTATCTTCTGAATCCAATTCTTCCTGTGCAACAAAAGAACTTTTTGGTTTTGAAAGGAAAAGTCGGAACAGAAGTGAGTGCAAGGGATAATGTTGTAAAAAATTACCCAGGCATATGTTCTGTCAATAAAAAGATATAATAAAAAAATAAAAAAATAAAAATATATACTTTGGAAAAAAAAAACTTCACAGGTCAGAGAGATTATATTTACCATGGTTTTTCTAGCTAAATAAAGGACCAACCACTTGTAGTGAAATGGTTCAGAGCTGGGCATGTGCCATTCATTTGGTTTGGTTTGAAAATAAACTTCTTGAGAGAAGCTCTGTGAATGGCTAAGATGAGATTCACACACTAGGGAGAGGAATAACATAGCCTTCCCCCAAAGGAAGGGGAGTAAGAGAGATTAAACCCCTGTAATGTCCAGGCTAGCTTTCTTGAGGATTTCTCTGGAGTCTGGAGTCTGAGATGGAGCTTGAGTACACTCCCACTCAAGTCTCTCCTCAAGTCTTCTTATTTCAAGTCTTCCCAGCCCTTATATACCTTAGTATAATTACATCACTACAGCACACTGAGCATGTGTCAACTGTAGAACCATTACATCACCATACTAAGTACTAAATATATGTAATTAGAGAATCATTATCTCATCCATCACACAGAGTAAACACCCTGCTATAAGTATTCTTTGCTTTAAGTGTACTTTTCTCAGAGTTCCCCAATATCTGCTGCCCTCTACATCTCCTGCTTTCTTTTGTTTTAGAACACAGGTGGCCACGTCTTCCCTGACTTCTCAGGAAGGGAGGTGAAAATGCCAAAGGGAAATGGGGAGTCAGACCAGATATTGTTAGCAGTTTTTCTCTGGACTGAAGGGTCTTACTTGAAACAGGTATACATAAATCCATCAGCACGGGAGGTATTACAAAAACTCATAGTAATATAGCACAGGCTAGTAGCGATGTAACAAAAACATGAATCAACATGAGCAATTATACATGTTCAAAAGCCCTAGAAGGAGGATATATAAATAACATACACCTCCTTCAGCAGCCAGGAGATAGTCCAAAACCAATCTGTTGTCCATTACTTCATATGTCAGGGAATCCAATGATTCCTGAGGATTTTGAAGTCCTGCATCAGTCTCATTGACAATTTTTGATGTTCATGAGTCAGTTGCCATAACTGCCATGCTCTTTCAGTGGTGGGCATAGTCAGCAATAGAACCACTTGAAGTTTCTTGGTTTTTTCCCTTCGTTTCAAGGATCTGCTCCGTCTTTCTCTGATGGACAAGACAAATACTGCTCATTGGCACCTATCTTATTCCTTTTCCATCTGTGGAGATACAAGCAAACCCTGTCACCCAAGCAGTTAACCTATCTGGTCCCTTCCATTCACCACTTTCTGGGTCTCTCCACATCACCTGGCGATTATCTAAAGATAGTGCAGCTGCTTGCACTGGACACTGCCCTTCTGGTGGGTTATAAAACCTGTTTGCCGGAGTCAATACATCTTTATCAAAAATCAAAAAATTAATAGTATAAAGAGCTAGATTTAGAAGTTCTCTTGATGTCTCTGTTTCTCCTCTCTACTATTGCCTGACCTTGAGGATTAAAAGGTATGCCAGTGGTGTGTAAAATCTGATATTGTGCATAAAAGTGTGTAAAATGTTTAGAAGTATGTGCAGGTCCATTGTCTGTTTTTATTTCTTGTGGCACACCCATAATTGCAAATGATTGTATAAGGAATTCAGTGACCACTCGGGATGTCTCTTTTGCTGCTGGTATTGCAAAAGCAAATTGCAAAAAGGTGTCTACCATAATGTGGATAAAAGACAAACGACCAAAAGATTTATAATGGGTCACATACATTTGCCAAATTTCACTGGGTCTCAAACCATGAGAATTCTTCCCTGGAGGGAACATAGGAGCATGGAAAGGAAGGCAAGCTGAACAGGCTTTTACTCTGCTCCTAGTTTCCTCTTTTGCTATCTCAAATTGTGAATGTAAAGCTCAAGCAAACTGATGATATTTAGAATGAGGTTTTTGGGCTGCCAGCAATAGAGGGGTATTGGCCAACATGGTTAGAAGGCTATCTGCCTTTGAATTTCCATAAAAAATAGGACCTGGAAGTCCACTATAAGAGTGAACATACAATATATAAATATTAGCTGTATGCTTTCTTGAAGTTCCTTAAAGAGCTGATATATATTAGAAGCTGTAAATTTTATTTGGGCAATTCTTTGTACCACACCTACTGAATAGGATGAATCAGATATTATATTTATGTCTCCTGGATAATAAGTAAGAGCTAGAATGATTGCATATACTTCATTCTGCTGAGTGGACTGAAAAGGAGTTTTGACTACTCTCTTTATGGTTAAATCATGAGAGTATATGGCACAAATGTTATGTTTGGATGCATCTGTAAAGATAGTGGTCCTTTAAGAGGAACTTTAGAAACTTTTTCTTCAAGAATCCATCACCAATTATGTAATAGTCTGGTTATCTTTAATGAAGACCCATGTGTAAAATTTGGAGCCATGGCTAATAAAATTTTCCACTCTGGGATGGTTTCACAGCACACATTAATTTTGCATTAGTATAAAAGGTGTATATCTTGTCAGGTCTTATCCCAGATAATTGTACTACTCTCTTAATGGCCTTTGATAAAATTCTAGCCACAAGCACTGGCTAAGGAGTAAGGCTTTGTTCTGTTTGTGCTGGGAGGCTCACCCACTCTATCACACTGTCTCCTTGATGAAGGACTGCTGTGGGTGCCTCTTGTATAGCAAAAACTGATATTTCCAAGGGTTTTTGAGTGACTCTTTCAACCACATTGGATAAAGCCAGTTCAACTTCTCTCCAAGCCTCTTGAGTTTCTTTTGTAAGCTGGCATGGTAAGTTTAAAGCAGTGTCTCCCCTTAAAATGTCATATAAGGGTTGCAATCAATAAGTAGTTAAGCCTAACACTGAACACATCCAGTGGATATCTCCTATCAATTTCTGGAAGTCATTTAAGTGTTTAGCTTAAAAGTTCTTAAAGAAAATTTTTGTACTACTATAAGCACCTTAGGATACTTCATAACCTAAATATTGAAAAGGAGCTTATCTTTTAATTTTTTTCTGGGGGTATATGCAATTTGTAGTTTTTTAGTGTTTCTATGGTCTTTTGTAGACATGCTTCTAACATTTGCTCCTCAGGTGCACATCCCAATATATCATCCATTAATGTAACAACATAACTTTTGGAAATGCTTTTCTTAATGGAATAAGAGCAGCAATCACATACATTTGACACATAGTAGGGCTATTTTTCATTCTCTGTGGCAAAACTGTCAATTTATCCCTTTTATAAGGCTCAGTTAAGTTAACACTGGCACTGAGAAGGCAAATCTTTATCCTTATCTAGAGGTATAGAATAGAAACAATCCTTAATGTCACAGAGGCCATTCTCTAGGCAGTTGAGTAAGAGATGGAAGTCCAGGCTGAAGAATTCCCATAGTTTCCGTCTGTTCATTTACTTTTCTTACATCAGTCAACATTCTTCATTTTCCAGATTTTTTTTTTTTTACACAGCAAATACAGGGGAATTCCAAGGACTTAGAGAAGGTTGTAAGTGTCCTTGGTCAAGTTTCTCCTGTACTATATCTAATAAGGCCTGAATTTTTTCATTTGTTAAGGCCATTGTTCTATCCACACTGGTGTATCAGTTTTCCATTGAATGGGAACAAATGAGAGTACAGGAAGGCCTTCAACAGCATCCCTGCTTAAAAAGTTGAAGTACTCATTTGTAATCCTAAATAGTGTAAGATGTCTCTTCCCAAAGATTGATGGGGATTTTTTTAACTACAAAAAGAGTAAAAACTCATGTTTCAACTTCAAATGTCCATCTAAAAAGGGCAGCACTAACTTCAGCTGCTATTGATCCTTCTATGCCAAACATATAGGTGACTGCCTTAATTTTTGGCCAGTGACTAGGCCAATTGGTATCTCTGATGACTGTATGATCTGCACCTGTGTCTAGCAATCCTTCTAATGGTATGCCATTTATATAGATAATGAGCATAGGTCGGTCAGCTATAACTGCTGCAGTCCAGAATATTCCTGGATACTGTTGCTGGGAGTCAAAATCTGAGCAAATATCACCAGATTGCCTTTTAGAAGTCTGTATCAGTGAATCTGATGCTACTACTTCTCCTGGGTGATAAATGACATATTGTCTACCTGTGTTAGTGACTGGGATATTAGCTACACATGTCCCAGTTTCCCATATCAGTGTATGAATGAACACTGTTTTGTAAGCACTCTCAGGAGGTAAAATGGTCAAGCCTACTGTGCCTGGAGGCAAGGGATCCATAGGCTGGACAGGGACAGATTTCACCTCTCCAGGGGGTATCTCAGTAGTCCCAGCTGCATACAACTCTATCTTCCCCAATTGTAAGCCCTTTCTCCCATCAGATTGCTTCTTGGATAATTGATCATGTTGAAGTACTGAACTTCTAAAGACTCTCTGGGTGTAGCATGCCCCAGGTGTTTTTTGCCTGGGGCCTTGGAGCCAAGCCCTGCTTAACATTTCCCTGAATCAATCTACATTCTGATGCCCAATGGAAGCCTCTGTTGCATTTTGGACATAGGGTTTTGAGTCTTGTTCTCCCACTCTGTCTTCTGTGGCAATATTGAGCTTTCAGATGCCCTACTTTACCACATTGAAAGCATTGACGAGTCTCTCTAGAAGTCACTTGCCAAAAGGGACCCTATTTTTCCATATTCAGATCTTGGGAAGTCTGCATCATAGCCTGGGTATAAAAAATATTTGTGCCCTCTGTGGCACAGTGTCTTATGATCTCATTTAAAGGAGCATCCTTATGTAGTCCTAGTATAATTCTTCTACAAACCTCATTATCATTTTATTTAGCAAGTTGTCTTATAAAAACTTCTGTTGCTGCATTTTCACCAATAGTTTGTATGACAGCTGTCTGCAGACATCCCACAAAATCAACAAAGGGTTTATATTTTGAGCTATTTTGGTGAAGGCTTCCCCTCTATCTTGTCTTCCTGGGAAAGTGCCCCATGCTTTGATAGCAGCAGAAGCAATTTGCTCATATACTGCTATAGAGTAATTAATCTGGTCTAAAGTGTTTGCATAAGGACCTATATCTGTTAGTTGATCAAAGGTGACTAGTATATTAACTCTAGGTTGCCTATTTTGTTGTGCTTTTGTGCTACAGAGTTCAGTATACTCAAAAAGCCACAAGTTTTGTTCAGGCTCTAAACATGTCTTTCTTATAGATTTCCAATAACTAGGGGTTAAAATTTCCTAAGTCAAATGCTCTACTACCATCTTAACAAGATGATGTAGACCCATAAAGAATGCAAGCCTTTTTCAGATCTTTGATAATTTCCAGATTAAAAGGAGTGTATCTTCTTCTTTCTTGACCTGAAGAGTCAAACTCTTCAATCATAAAGTATGTTTCTATTCTCAAATCAGATGTATTCTGTCCTTCTTCTGTAGCTTTAATTAGTGCCTTTTGTAATCTTGTCATATGGGATGGACAAAACTGCTGCATGGGTGGTGCTGATGGTGTCACTGCACCTCCTCCTCCTCCTCCCTCTGCCCATGAAGGCAAAATTGAAAGGAGGAGGGTCAGGTGATGGGGAAATGCCCTAAGGATACCTGCTGAGAAGCACCACACTCCTTCAGTTCATCAGCTCCCTGCTTAACTCCTTTCTTTTCTTTTCTTTTTTTTTTCCTTTATTAAATAAAAGCCTTTTATTTTTCAAAACATATACATGGGCAATTATTCAACATTAGCTCTTGCAAAACCTTGTGTTCCAATTTCTCCTCTCTACCTCTACCCCTTCCCCTATATGGCAAATAGTCCAATATATGTTAAACATGGTGGAAATATATGTTAAATTGAATATACATACATACATATATATATATATACATATATATATATATGTATATATATATATATATATATATATATATACATATTTATACAATTATCTTGCTGCACAAGGAAAATCAAATCAAGCCAGGAAAAAAACATGAGAAGCAAAATAAAATTCAAACAGACAACAATAAAAATAGTGAAAATGCTATAGTGTGAACCAAACTCAGTTCCCACAGTCCTTTTTCTGGGTGTAGATGGCTCTCTTGATCAATAAACAATTGGAACTGCAGTTTGAATCATTTCATAGTTGAAGAGAGCCACATCCATCAGAATTGATCATTATATAATCTTGTTGTTGCCATGCCATCTCCTGTTTCTGCACATTTCACTTAGCATCACTTCATATAAGTCTCTCCAGGTTTCTCTGAAATCATCCTATTGGTTTTTTCTTACAGAACAATTATATTACATAACATTTATATATCATAACTTATCCAGCAATTCTCCAATTGATAGGCATCCATTCAGTTTGAATGCCACTACAAAAAGGGCTACCACAAACACTTTTGCACATGTGGGTCCTTTTCCCTCCTTTAAGATCTCTTTGGGATATAAGCCCAATAGTAGCACTGCTGGATCAAAGGGTATGTACAGTTTGATAACTTTGGGGGCATAATTCCAGATTGCTCTCCAGAATGGTTGGATCCATTCACAGCTTAACTCCTTTCTTGAGCAATTCTTCATGCTTTTTAGCTGCTTTGTCAGTACTATCTCCTCCTGCTCTTTCTCCTCACATATCCTTGTCTGGCTGTCCACATTAAATTTTTTTCCTTATTTTAAAACTTGTGGTATTCTTTAAAGCCATTTGTATTATGTTGTATATATAGAATGTTTCCTCAGGAATTGAATGAGGACTCTTAGCTTCATAATATTCAATTAGTTGCTCTCCCACTAGTTTCCACATATATGGCTCTAATTTTTCTTCCTTAGAGAACTAAAGAGACATGCACTCTAACATATTTAAGAGTCCAATGATCTGCTTCTAAGTTACCAACAAACCTTGCTTCTTTATTAACCTAACTATGCTTGCTATACACTTCCCTTGGGGTGGGGAGGCCCTTTTGTTAGTATTTGCCCCATTTCAGCTGAAAAATGAAAGTGACTAGTTTACTCATCTTATTTCCGAGTCACAGGAACTTCTCTACTGAGCTAATGATAATGTTAGTTGGACCTTACCTCTAGAGCCTCAAAATGTAGTGTGTTTCTTTCAGTGCCCCGTGTTGGACACCAAAATGTAATGTCTGGGCTAGCTTTTTTGAGGATCTCTCTGGAGTCTGGAGCCTGAGATCGAGCTCAAGCACATTCTCACTTGAATCTCTCTCAAGTCTGCTCATTTCAAGTCCTCTCAGCCCTTATATATCTTAGTACAATTATATCACTACAGCACACTGAGCATGTGTCAACTGTAGAACCATTACATCACACTAAGTACTAAGTATATGTGAACTAGAGAACCATTATATCATCATTCACACTGAGTAAACACCCTGGTGTAAATATCCTTGTTTCAAGTATACTTTTCCAGAGTTCTGGCCCTTTACAAACCCCATTTGCCTACTCATACCACTGTAATAGTAACATCACTGCTGCATGTATATGATGCTTTTGTTGAGGTAGGAAAAAGGGGACCCTGAAAGTTTAGGGGTGTCACAAGGTATCTCTAAAGAATTTGCTTGAACCATCGCCTTACCCAAGGGGCAAAGCTTTATCAATTGTAATAGTAATGCCATTACAAAATGAACTGAATTGTAAAGAAATTCAGCAGAGAAACAGTCAAGGAGAAACATTTATAGATTCTACCATTGATATGATAATTCTGTGGCTCATAGGTATGAAGTAATTTGGTTCTCATTGGTCAGATTATACTGGCCAGATTATAAATCAGTAATGAATTGGGAGTGGTTTTATTCACTGTTTTCTCAAGAGTTTGATCTGTGGGACTATCCTGTGGCCAGAAGCAATGAACTGAAGAGTGGTCTCTGGAATCAGGCAGATTGTCAGAAAAATAGGTTGGGTATGGGAGGGGGCAAAGCCAGAGGACTTTGGGATCAGGCAGATTGATAGAACAGAAGCCCCCCTAAAATCAGGGGATCACAAAATCATATTACATAATTTCCCCTCCTCAACCAGTCATCCCCAAATACATTTGGGACAAAAGGAGCCTGGAGGAAACAAATCTCAAAAGTAGGTTAAAATGAAGGAGCCAAATATTAGCAAAAATAATAATAAAAAGTGGAGTTAGTAGGGATAATAGCCAGGAACCCCACCCAGAGGAAGGCTGGTGGGGGTGGGGAGAGGGAAGATGAGTATATTATGAATGCCTCTCATCCAGTCAGCTTTTCCTAGAACTAATATGAAAGGATGTTTCCTCCCAAATCCCCACTTTTGTCTCCTTGAAGGGGTGTGAGCAGAGTCTGAAGCAGTGATATTATTATACACAGTGAAAGAAGCACTGGATGGCCTACAGTACAAGAGCCATAATATTTAAAAAGGTGTGAAGCATTGGATAGAGAAGATGACATGCAGAGAGGAGATAATAATGGGTTTGATCTCCTTTAACAAAAACCTGAGCCTTCAGTCTTACTAGGAAGACTTTTACCCAATTAGTAAAGGTGACAATAGAAACCAAAAAGCAGCTTGAAGCCCCTGAGAGGGAGCATATGTGTAAAATCCATCTGCCAGTTCTTCCCTATGTACCCATCTCCAGATAGCTTTAGGATGGGGGGTTTAAAAAGCAGCCCTTTCACAAACTGGGCAGACCTGACAGATCTGTTTAATTGTTTCTCCTAGCTTGTGACCAGTGAAAATAGGTTTCATAAGCATTGGAGATAATTTTTTTTTTCAAGTATGAAAAAGCTTTAAGGAACGTGGTATAGAAGCATTATGAGTGAGTTTGCCAGAATAATTTTAGATGGATATCTTACAGTTATTATGTGGGTAAGAGACAGGGGATAGTCAGGTTAAAGTTATTCCGGGGGGGGGGGTACCTGGTACAAATGGAGTGGCATCCAGGGTGAGGATGGTGACATTTGGGAAGGGGGCCTTTGCAAATAATGCATCAGGTCACCTATGTGGGCTGCCTTGACGATGCTGAAGGTACACCCAACAACCCTGAATGTCCCCATTAACCACGGAGTTTCCTAGCCTGATTAAAGACTAAGGAGTTGTCTCCCCACTGGCAGGGGTCACAGAGAGAAAATACTAGGAGCAAAGCTCTCATCCTCAGAGTGTTGTTAAAGGTACAGCTGGAAAAAGTGGAAAATAACAAGAAACCAATCTAATCTTAAGAGCCTGGGCCATCTTTTGAGTAATTTGAGGAGTGAAGCCATAGCGGCTCTGCAAAGAGCAGGGCTGGGATTAGAAGCTGATCTGAGGGTGTTTGAAATCACCCAGAAGGAGAAAGGCAGAAATAAAGATACCATAGCCAGAGGTAGCTGCATGGGCAGCCAAATCTGTAAGCCTATTTCCTTTGCATATTTAATATAATTATTTATATTTATAACATATCTTATATAATATTAATATATACAATAAATATATCATGTATTTATATATATAATATTTGCTGTCAAAAGTCCCCTTTCTTTTCATATAACCCTATGAGCATGCAAAATATGAAAAGCATACTTGGAGTCAGTACAGATGTTCACTCTCATTCCTTTCCCCAATTCTAAAACTCTGTGAGGGCAAAAGTGGTGTGGGTTGGCCGAGGGTGAGCGTAGGGTAAGGCAGGAGGGTCCCCCCAAAGATACCAAGTTTCCTTGAGAAGTAAGCAGTTCTGAGATTGACCCCACCTTTTATTAGGTAAGGCTGAGGCTGGACAAGAGATTAGTTTACCTTTCAGGATCTTAATAGACTTATGAACTTTAGACTAAGAACTTCATAGCCCTGCTTGGAGGGGAGAGGGGTTGGAAGTTAAGGGTTGGTATGGCTGCAGTCAGAGAAGCCTCTCGGGTGGGGCTGCAGATCAAGATACCATCTAATGGTACTGGCTATGTGCACTGGTGGAGGGATACATTCTCCTGGATTTGCCCCTTCAAGGGCAAAAAGAAATTGTGAGATTTTATGCAATGGTATACAAAAGAAAGCACCTTTAAGATGTAGAGAACTATTGTGTTCCCTGGGATACTCGTATTGGACTCATGGCTTCTACTGACCATTTGCTCTAATTATAGAAATTTGCTATAAGAGGAAAAAGCAGGGACATGATTATAATAGCATCAAAACAGGTCCTTCAGGCCTCAGCCTGAGAGCACATATACACCAGGATAAAGAATCCTTAGATCTCTTTGATAACTGATCATACAGAAATAATTCCACCTCATAACCAGACTCAGGAATAATCAGGTGGGAAACAAAGAAGCAGAACTGGGAAACTGAGTCAGAAGGGCCCCATCTTAAGCAGAGGTCGTGCCCTTCTAGCTTTTTTGCCCAGATATGTCATCCAGCTGACATTTCAGGAAGTCGTTCTCTGAGTAATTTATGGCATTTCTCTCTTGAATGATGGGCTACTGACTTAATGATCAGACAATCAACTTTAGAACTCACAAGAATATCAGTTACAGTCCAAAGCGATTTTATCTCTAATAGCCAATTCTAGTAATCACAGGTTAGAGCTAGATACATTATTTTAAAAGTTTACCAGGACTTTAACCCATAAAAATTTCTGTTTAAGATGTTTTATATGTTTAAACTTGTCCTGGTACAAAGGAGCAATCATTATACAGGTTTGTAGAGTCTTAGTGAATGCATTTCTTGTTTAGAAACTATAAATCCTAAACAGGCTTATTTCTCAGGGTTGATGATGATTACTCTGATGGTTTCAAGAACACTGGCAAGCTTACAAATTAAGGGAAGGTGACAGAGACCCTTTGGAAGAGGTTGAGCTTACTAAATTTCCCACCCTGACTATTTTAGTTCTTTCTGGGCTATGCTGTTTGATACCTCCTTCCACACTGTGAAGGGGAAAAGGAGTTGCACACCTTATACTTGGAGGTAAACTGATAAAGCTCAGAATGATGACAGTAACTCTAAGTAACTTAGCTAATTAAATTTTATAATTTTCCTAAGTAATAGAGAAATAGTTTTAGCTATAGTTTCTATTCCCTTAAATTATAATGCTGGAGAAACTGAGGCAAGATAAAGATTAGAGAGTTCTTAATATTTTATTTGGGTTTCTGAGAGGGAGACATAGTCTGGAGGCAGAGCAGAATCCGTTCTGCCTCCAGGGCTGAATTAGACTTTGGTCTCAAAGAAGCCAGCATCCAATGTGAGATTCCAGTGATTTATATATGGCTCTAAAACCAGGGGAGACAAAAGCAAGGGTAAATGGTGGGAATTTCCAGGCAGGGACCATCAATTGGATTCTGACAAGTTGGGGGTAGGACCATAAATCCTGATAACTTAGGAGGATTTAGGAGCCAGGATGTCTGAACTCCCCTTTATCTGATATTATAATGCGAAAGTAGCCAGGCCTAAGTTATATCTGCCCTAATAGTCAGGAAGGAAGGGGTTTGCAACCAGGGGGATTGAGACATAACAATTATGGGAAACTGAGGCAGAACAGTTTAGGGAAACTGAGGCAGGGCAATTTAAGGAAACTGTGGCACAACAAAATAAGTTTCCCTTTTGTTTTAGGAAGAAAACAAGAGAATTCTTAAAACTGAGATAGACTAGATCTTAAAATTGATTTAAATTTAGTTAATGAGTCTAGACAAATTGAATTGCAATGTGTTTATTTTCCAATTCACACAAATCATTTCTCTTTTGTGAGCCAAGAAAAGGTGTCAGTTTTTACTGACAGGGCCGTTAGAAGTTTGACTCTAGATAACTAGAGTTTCTAAAGTAGTGGCAAACTGCTTTTCTGTTTTCCTAAAAGATGCAAAATTCATCTGTTAACAATATTAGTGCAAACAGATCTCTTTAGTGGGTTTTCCTTTAAAACTGCTTTTAGAGGGAAAGGGACCCACATGTGCAAAAACGTTGATGATAGCCCTTTCCCTAGTGGCAAGAAACTGGAAGCTGAGTGAATGCCCATCAGTTGGAGAATGGCTGAATAAGTTATGGCATATGAATATTATTGTATATATTGGACAGAACCTGCTGAAAGTTGGGGTGCCAGGATCTCCCTTTGATGGTAGTTTCAGGTGCCAGGGCTTAGGGAATGCTGACCATGGAGCCTGACCCCCCACTCAATTCTCATTACCCCAAGCTGGGTTGTGGTGTATTTGGGCAAGATTGTGTGGTGTCCCCTTTTGCTTCCCCTATTACTACAGGTTAGACAGAATTTGAATTTCCCTACAGTTCTGAGATGAGAAAAGTTAGCAGAGAGACCTGGGCTATATTGATCTTGCCAGCAATCTCCACAACCGGGATGTTTCAGGAATTTTTCTTGCAATTTTAAAATGACTAATTGCCAAACTTCTTAATCATTGCTTTCAAAATTTTGAGAATTTGCTAAGATATTTTGCTCTAAAAACTTTTGAGAATCTGTAAAGATGTTATTTTAATTTTAATTCTTTTTTTTTTTTTTTTTTTTTTTTTTTTTTTGTGTGTGTGTGTGTGTAGTCCCAGCTTGGCTAGAGCTGAAGTCCACAGGAAAAAGGCTTTTTAAGAAATTTTCCCAGCATTCCAACTACAGCATAAGTGGTTATTTTCTTGCTGATTGCATTTTACACCTTTCCAGGTAACAAATTCTAGCTCACTGAACAAACATGACACAGGTATTCTGCACAGAGATTCAGACACAGACAAAATTACATGAAAAAGGATTGTCCCACCTTTGCCAAAAACAGCACTTCCATCTTCTCTGGTATCCCAGGGAAGGTGAAAGGGTGGCAAAGGTTCCTAGGAATTTTGGCCAAAATTGCAAGAATTTCCCAGTCTGGGCATCTCCAGTCAAGGAAAACTTCTGAACGTGGAGCTCGCAAGTAAGCCTTCTCCCAGTGGTTGGGGTGTCCTGGTATAGGACTGTGGGAGAAAAAACATGAGAGACTTACCTTGACAAGGAGGGAATCAAGCCAGGGGAGGCCAGATTCTTTCTGTACTGGGCCATCAAATATTGAGGTTGGAAAGGGGGGGATCCCAAAAGTTTGGGATCCCAGACAGGTGTCTCAAATGAATTTGCAGGCTTGAACCATCTCCCTAGACAAGGGTCAAAGCTTTATTCAATCGTAATAGTAACAATACAAAGCAGACGGAATTGTAAGGGAATTCAGGACAGAAAACAGAAGCAAGGAGAGACATTTATACAGATTCTACCATTGATAGGCTAATTCTTGGCTCATAGAGAGGAAGGAGTTTGGTTCTCATTGACCAGATTATTACAGACCAGATTATCAATCAGCAATGAATTGAGAAATGGTTTTCTTCATTATTGTCTCAGGAGTTTGATCTGTAGGACTATTCCTGAGGCCATTAGCAATGAATTGAGGAGTCGTCTCTGGAATCAGGTAGATTGTCTGAACAACAGCATTCCTAGGTTGGGGGGGGCAAAGTCAGAGGACTTTGGAATCAGATTGCCAGAACAGAAACCCCCCTAAAATCAGGGGACCACAAAATCATATTACATCACTTTGAGTCGTTAGGATAAAGTATTCCATGAAGGATTTCATAGAGAATGTATATATACCTATCTACTTATTACCTACATATATATGCATATATATCTTTCTCATATGTCTGTTTGTATGTATACATAAAATCTACTTTTTGTCTTTCATAGAAAAGATGTATGTGAGGAAATATATACTGAGTCCAAAGTTAAAGAAAGTGGTATAATAATGTCATTGTTGAGGCAGAAGATGGAAGGGTAAAGAGAACTTTTCTGTAATTCTAGCAATGATTAGGAACTATGATATATTTGCTTAAATAAACCTTCCTCCCTTTGATATTTCATTTTTAAACTGAGGAAGGAAGATGTTCTGTAGAACCTGACTCCTATCCTATTACTACCCATAGCAGACTTTATCTTTGAGATTACTTAGTGTCATAGCAATAGACCCTATTTATCAAGACCTTCAAAGTTTATAAAGAACTTTTCCTACAGTAACTTTGTGAAACCAGAAGTACAACTATTACAACTATTTTATGGAAGAAGAAATTGAAGCTCAGAAAGTGATTTTACTCATAGTCACCCAAATTTCAAATGGTAGAATAAAATTTGAACTTTACTTTGCTGACTTCAAAGACAGCCCTCTTCCCTCCACATAGTGTTATTTCTTAATAAGAATAAGAATTTAGGGGGCAGCTAGGTGGCTTAGTGGTTAGAGTACCAGCCCTGAAGTCAGGAAGACCTGAATTCAAATCTGACCTCAGACACTTAACACCTCTTAGCTATGTGACTCTGGCCAAGTCACTTAACCCCAATTGCTTCAGCAAAAACAAAAACAAACCAAAAAAAAAAAAAAAAAAAATTTTTTTTAGTGATGTAGCACTTTTAAAAATAATTTTATTTGGTCCTAGGTGAGTTAGATAGTTCAAGTATTTTTATATATATTTTATAATGAAAAAACTCAGGGACAGGGAGGTTAATTGACTTCTGAAATAACTTTGATACCTTTCATGTATCTTTTAAAATGGAAAGCAATGAAAAAGACGTATGGTTTCTTTTTTGTCTTAGTATCTGTAGTATGTTTCAAAGTTTATTTTTGTTGAATTGTGTCAGTTATATCCAACTCTTTGTGAATCCATTTGGAATTTTTCTTGGCAAAATGAATGAAATAAGTTTACTATTTCCTTCTCCAGCTCATTTTACAGATAAACCTGAGGCAAACAGGATTAAGTAATTTGCCTAGGGGCAGCTAGGTGGCGAAGTGGATGGAGCATCAGCCTTGAAGTCAGGAGGACCTGAGTTAAAATCTGGCCTCAAACACTTAACACTTCCTAGCTGTGTGACCCTGAGCAAGTCACTTAACCCCAGCCTCAGGGAAAAAAAAAAAAAAAAAAAAAAAAAAAAGTCATTTGCCTAGGGTTTCAGAGCTAGCAAGTGCCTGAGGTTGGATTTGAACTCATGGAAAATAGATCTTTCTTATTGTAAATCTAGCTCTCTATCCTCTGCACCACCTAGCTGCTGGAAAGAAACTTTTAGATTTAGAGTCAAGAAAAATACTTAAGCCTAGAGAAGTTAAATGAATTGCCAGACAGAAAGTGGCACAGTCAGGATTCGAATCCAAATCATCAGACTAAATCAGAATTTTACCAACTACTTATGCTCCCTCCATAGAAGGTACTTAATACATATTTGTTGAATTTTGCATTTGTTCATTAACACAGGAATGCCTTTAAACCAGGGAATGTTTTGTTTTTGTCTCTGTATATCAGTGTTTTATATAAGGTGCTCATTTAATATTTGTTGTTTGCTAATTCAAGGTGATAAGGACTTGAACTTGACCTGGGGAAGTGGAATTTAAAAAGAAGGGAAAAAAGTCAGAGGATTTCAGGGAAAACATAATTAGAATTTGATGACTGATCGGTTATGGGGGACAAGGAAGCAGGAGAAGTCAAAGCTGATTCCAAGGTTTTGAGACTAGAAAGCTATTAAATCATAATGATTCACATGTCTTTTTTTTTTTTTTTAAATCTATTCACTTTTTAGAAATCTTTATTTATGGAATTGTAAATGTGTCTTTCTTAAGAATTTAAGTCATTTTAATTTGGAACAGAAAACGCTCAGTTTTGGAAGCATGGGCAAAGACTTAGATGAACTCATTAAAAACAGTTTTGAGTCACAGTCACATAAACTCTAAATCTATCATTCATATAGATTTATGGACATCTGCCTTCTGTACTGAGACTCTTCAGATTGATTAGAACTTAAAAAATGAACTATTTAGGTTTACATACTTGATGTGAAGGCACAGTGGCGTTCCTTTCTTTGTTTTACAGTATTTAAGATTGTGAAATGTATTTAAAATAATGCAAAATGAATTGTTACCATTGTGCAGGAATCAGCAAATGTTGATAATCTTTAAATAATTAATTATAGCTTTTTAATCTACCTACTATTTCTGTAGCAAAATGTACTTACCATTATCATTAGACAGCAATATGTAGATCACTGGTGTTTTAAAAGCCAATATTATATTGGAATTTATAATTTGTATAATGTAAAAGTCCTGAAAGGAAATTTTTTCTCAAGATAATCTTCTCCCCCCCCCCCTCCCCTCCTTCGACTTCCATTCTGTGTTCAAAAATAGAAAAGGCATGTAAAATAACAATGGATAGAGACAGTGAGAGAAGAGGGGAAGAGACTTCATAGACCTTCCAGCCATTAGGGGTGAAATTTGGCCATCAGATTGGAGAAGTCCAATTAATACAGTTTCTGAATGCAGGATCTGGAATTTTTCTCATGGGATTGTGGACTTCATGGAGAAAAAAGAGAGGATTTGAATTCTCTCCCAAGTGGTTGTAGTAGCTTCCATAGAGTTCATATTAGCTGGGGCTTGATATAGATGAATATGACATTCAGTCTACAGACTTTACATGGATTTACAAATAGATTCTTTAGCTCACTTAAAATAACTTCTCAGTCCTCTAGGGCAGTGGTTCTCAATTTCTCTACTTATAGAACATTATCTTTACCATGAGGAATCATGGCATACTGAATTTTAAGCTGGCAAATTAAGAATTTCCAGGCAGAGTCAGGTCTCCAGATTTATTATAATCAGATGTAGATATTTCCCCAGAAGGCACCTTTGTATTTCCATAGATAAAGCTGCAATAATTCACATTTTCATAGTGTTTTAAAATTTATAAAATGCTGCCTTCATAGCAATTCAGGATGCCAGAAATCAGGATGTCAGAAGGATGAGTTATTCATAGAAGAATATGACACTTTTGACCTTTTATCAATACAATTTTTTAAAATGACAAGCTATTAGTATTATGCCAAAATGCAAGTGGAACTTGAAAGCTTGTGTTCAGAAGAGAGGCAGGGTTAGAGATATAAACTTAGGAGTTAAATTTGCTTAAAGGTAAGAGTTAAAGCCATGCGAATGGGTGAGATTTCTGAGGGAATTTCTGAGAGGAAAACATGAAAAACCAAAAATTGAACTTTGAAGAATTTTCATAGGTGTGGGAGAAGATGAAGAAGGAAACGGACAAAGAGCAGTCAGAAGGGAAGAAGGGACATCTGGAACATTAATCAAAGTTTATTTCCTTCAAGCTATTTCTTTGAATCCATGATATTATTCAGGGAAGTCAAATGAATGAGTAGCAAGCAAAGGCTACTGGATTTGGTAAAAAGAAGAATGATATTGACTTTGAATCAGAAATTCTAACCTAGGTTCTATGAATTTGGGTTTTACAAAAATTTGGATAATTATATTTAAATATAATTCATTTCCTTTGTACTCCTATGTATCTTGTTTTATACATTTTAAAATATTATTCTGAGAAAGGTCTAGATATCACCAGGTTGACAAATAGATCAAATACACAAAAAAGGGTTAACTGCTGCCTTTGTGGGAGAAACTTCTCTGGGATGGAAGGGGCATAAGCCCCCAGATATCAGATTAAAATGTAATGAATAAGTGGATAAGGTCCAAACACAATATTTAAATATTTAAAAGGATTACTGAAGATACTAGAGTGGTCAGGAATAGTAAGATTGGGGGGTGAAGGTAAGAGGAGTTTGCCTTGGAATGGAAGAAACTGGAAGGATTGATCTTTCTGCATAGATTTCTGTAAATACAGAAATTGAGCTCAAGTTTTATTTTATCTAAGGTTTAGGCAATGTCATTGCCATTTGGAATTAAATGCAGCAATCAGTTGGTGCTGGTATTTGTAAAACTAGGCATGGTGCCTCAGTCAGAAGACCCTGGTTCAAATCTATAACATTAGGCAAGTCAAGTGACATATCTCTGGGGCTTAGATTCTTTATATATAAGATCAAATATGAGAACTTAAAAACCCTCAAGGTCCCTTTTACTTTTACTCTAAATTGATACTATATATATCTGGTATATACTAAGGAATATACACTGTGTATATATGCTGCAGGAATTTTAAAAGGGTCAAAAATGTTAGGAGACCTACTAATACTATGCTTGAAGTGTTCAATCCATATATAGTTAATGGAGCATTTACTACATGCTCAGTAGTATGTCAGGCTCTGAGTGGGGTTATCATAGAAGGATAAGATACAGTTCCTGCCTTCAGAGAGCTTGTAATTTATTTGAGAGACCAGATTTTATTTTTTTTATTTCTTCCAAATATATTTCCACATATATCATGCTGCATAAGAAAAATCAGATCAAAAAGGAAAAAAAAGAGAAAGATAAAAAGCAAGCAAACAACAAAAAAGCAAACTACTCTGCTGTGATCCATATTTAGTCCCCATAGTTCTCCCTCTGGATGCAGATGGCTCTCTCCATCACGTCTATTGGAATTGACATGAATTACCTCATTGTTGCAAAGTGCCAAGACAGACCATACTCATTTTACAAAAAATAACTATTGAATGATGTAAGACATTATATATTATTATATATATTACATAATTAAGTGCCAAAGCTATATAGCTCCTTATATTCATATATACATATGTGTGTATATCTATATATCTATTTCTATATGACATAGAAGTTCAGGGAAGAAAAAAGAAGGAAAAGCAGATGTGGAATAGAATATCTGGGGAAGACTTTGATTGAGTAGGGGGGATTTTAAATGAGCCTTAATGGCTAGCTCTGTCACCTTGGCTTTCTCCTTTGTAGTTTATAGAATTTTACAGCTCAAAGGACATGGGGCAGAAGCCATTTGGGTCAATCTTTTATTTTTTAATAGGAATTCATTTTGCAACATCCTTAATAAGGTTTTATCCAACTTCACATTTCTAATCCTATGATTTACGATGCCATAAGGAAGATCAATGCTACAGAGCTTCTCTTAAAGCATCAATGCTTCCAGACAATGGATAAAGTGTGATGTGAAACCAGGAAAAGGTCCTGAGAATGGTAAAGTGAGAAAAAAAAAACAACAAACAACAACCTAAAACAACTTGACAGCGATTGATTTATATTCCAGCCATTCTTCACTTGAGTTTATCTGAGTTCCCAGAGGCTGATTTTTCAAACTTGCTCCCCTACTTACTCCCCTATTGAAAACCCAATATGCTGTCCAGATCTCTGTATCCAGAGCCAGAAGAATAGTGAGTCATTTCCTATGGACTCTGACTGACAGGGATGAGGATACCCAATGATGAACCCTCCAAAATTTGATATGATTGAGGACATGGTGATTGACCCACTTCAGGGAAGCATTGTGCTACATAATCTGAAGATATGCTATACTCACTGGATGATATATGATTTAGTCTTTAACAGTGCTTTAGAATACACAGTGCTTAGCAGGATGACATTGCTTTATAGTACTGATGCCAACTTATAAAGGTATATATACCACATCTTAATAGCTTCTATTTCTACAGGAAATAGTAATTTCCCTCTTAGATTATCTCTGATATACTCTGTATCTTCTTCATGCATTGTTATTAGTAAGTTGTCTTCCCCTTAGACTATGAACTCCTTAATGGTAGAGGTTATTTTCTTACTTTCTTTGGGCTTAGCATTAGTAAGTGTTTAATAAATGTTTATTGACTTGTCATTTAAAGCACTTTACTCCTAACAGCCAAGAAGTACATGGTGCAATTTACAGATGAAGAAACTGAAGTATAAAGAAAAAAAGTGACTTGCTTAGCAACATACAATTGCAAAGTGGTAGGGGTTATGATTTGGATCCAAGTTTAGCTCATAGATACTGCAAATTCACAGCATCATTTGATGAAATTTCTTTGCCCCTTGTGGGGATTGTGCTTGAATCTGGAGGCTGATGTAGCACTGTTATTTGGTACTTTTCCTTAGCCTTTGGTAGCTGTGGTCTTAGCCTTCCTACTTGCTTGCAAGGCTAATTAACTTTCTCATTTAGCTACATGTTTAGTCTCACTTCTAGCCTCTCTCAGTTCAGTTATCGATCTGCCCCTGATCTGAATGGTATATCAAACTGCAGTCATCCTATGTTGCCCATTTGGAATCTCCATTTCTCACCTACCCAATCCTCTGCCCTTTATCCACATCCAATGGGCAGCATTGTCTCTCTTGGCATGTAGAAGGATTGATTTCTATTCTTATTGGTACATTCCTGCTACTCTTAGTTATACTCTACCAATTACGAGGTCTATTGAAAGATGAATCTAACTTTCTCCATCCATTTCTCTGAAGTTTGGAGCTTCCTGGGTGGAGAGTCCTTTCATGTGGTTATCTGACAAACAACAAAAGATATAGATATATACACACATGCATCTATACATATATGTATAGCTATACTATATATAGTATGTATATGTGTATAGATGTATATATGTACTATATATATTATGCATGTATATATATAGTATGTATGCATACATGTGTGTAGGAATGTATATGTATATTACATATAGTATATATATCCCAGCGTATATGTATATAGATGTATACTATTTATAGTATGTGGGTATATATATGTGTATGGATATATATATATATATATGTATACTATATAAAGTATGTGTATGTATATATATATATGTGTGTGTGTGTGTGTGTGTGTGTGTGTGTCTGTACACACACATATAACCAGTCTGTGACATAAACATCTCCCCAACCTGAAGAACATGTCTCTAAACTTCCTGGAGTTCAAGCTACTCTCCTGTCCTAGCATATCTCCTATTCCCAGAATCTTGACAAGTCTTTGGCTCTGAAAAACACTTTCTGTCTGACATGTTACTACTTAGCTGCTCTTCTGGGGTAGAGGAAAATGAACATATTTCTTTAACTTAGATTTGTTTTTCCCCTTAAAGATCCTTCCTGTTTAAGATGTCCAAATCCCTTCTTTTGACTGTCCCTTTGTAAATAACACTAGTAACGATGTCAGCAAATGGCAAAAAAGCAGACAAGCCTGATTAGACACGGGGATATTTTTAAAAATTTATTTCCTGGTGTCTATTTTCTTATCCTCCCTCAGACTTACCCAGACTCTTCTATGTCAACATAAATCCTTACAAATGGCTTCCAGTGGATTAGACAGAAGTTGCTGCTGCCACTAAGGCAAGAAGTGATAGGCAGATCCTTCTCATATCTTTCTCATTGATGATAATTCCTGTCATGGAATGGGTTTTCTGTTAAACCAAGAGGATATAGAGTAAAATTCACAATTAATTGTTTTTCCTCTATTGCCAGGATAACTCATGTTTTTTAAAGGATATAAATAGAGGTATGATTTATTCTACTGGGTATTTTGAAAATTTGGAGCCTTAATAAGTAGAGACTGGAAAATGTACATAAAGTAAGAATCATGCTCTCTTGTCAGACCTGCATTACCCTACTTTTTATCTCATCAGGCAAAAAGTTGTATATTTATCCTAACCACAAAAGGAGGCAAATCCCTGTTCCACATGATTTGAATCCTAACTTTGGGATCCAAAGACCTCTTCAATAAATTCATGCCAATGTATAAAAGCTCTAATACAGGGATAATTTCTAACGACAGTTAACTTTCTTTGGTAAAGCAAGAGAATAATCCATTTTGTTCATATTAGTATATTGTATTTATTCTCTCCTCCTGAAGTGAGAGTTGTAATAAAAGCAGACACATAACTGAACATAAACCTTAAGCTAGAATGGAAGGGAGGGATTTGGTTAGGATTCAGTATTTTACAGGGAGTTACAGGGAATGTTAATCATATGAACAGTTGCTATTTCACCTCAGAATCACTGACAGAATCATTGTGGTATGGAATGGCCAATTATCATATATATAGTACTTTCTTCAGGACTCCCACGTCGATCCAATCCAGTCTAATCCAATCCAAACTAATCTAATCCAAGGCAATACAAGCCAATTCAATATAACCCAACAAACATTTGTAAAATAACTACTTTGTGTAAGGGAGTGGGAATACAAAAACAAAATGAAAAATGGTTCCTACCCTTAAGGAGCTTACATTCTACTGGGGTAATATAACATGAAAACACATAAGATTGTTCTTTTTCATCTTTCTGTTGGAGATATATCTCTAGTGCCAAAATTTACCACTTGGAGAGGCAGAGGGAAGTGACAGTAGAACAGTTTATACTGTGATAGTTTCTCCAGTAAGGAGAAGCACATTACAGAGGAAATACAAGAAGGGGGCTTGGGTTGAGGATGGAAAGAAAAAAAATTCTAGAGAGAGTTTGTGCTGGTGCTTCCTTTTGGCCTGCGATATACTGATTAAGATGATAACTTTATCATGGAGCAAACATGACAATTAAATTTCAATGTAAGATGTCAAAATTGAAAAAGACAAATGACGGAAGGAGTTTGAAGATGAGACTGTGGTACAGTGGATGGAATACTGCACTCAATCAGGAAGATTTAGAATCAAATATTACAAGCTATAATGACTCCGTGATCCCAGTCACAGAAGCTGTGTGACAGAATCTCACTGTGACTTACTTTCCTCATCTGTAAATCTGTACTCAATGGTCTCTAACGTTGCTTCCAGTTCTAAATCAATGGCTAGTTTCTATGACTTAAATTAAAAGGTACTTTGAGTCACTGACCTTTTTATACAGAGATAGTATACTGGCTACCTAAGGGTTTTGATGGAACGTCCAATGTCACCTGCCTTTGAATGGACTATGATAACAGCTGTGGTGGATCATTCATTCATAGACACATTTTTTCTAGTTTCAAAAAGTGAGATGGCTGTCTTAGGTGAAGAAGCAGTGAATAATTGCCTAATAAAATGAATGACAAGCTACTCAGAAGTCTGAAGTATCATGATTCCTGAGAAAGAAGGCAAATTAACAAAACTTAAGGATTGCTAGGATTATAGCTCTAGAGCTATAAGGAAAAGAAGAGATCCAATTTCCTTTTTAAAAATTAGTTTTATTTTATTTAATTAACAAGCATCTATTTTCTCTTTCTGGTAATTCTCCTTCCCTTTGATTGTCACACACACACACACACACACACACACACACACACACACAGACACACACACATACATACAAAACCCCACGACAACATTTCGACAATATTCATAAGCAAAAATGGACAAACAAATTCCCACATGGGTCATGTCTGAATTTTTTGCCTCATTATGCAGGTTGATCCATCATCTTTCTTTTATGAGGTGGCTAGCATAATTCATCACTGGCATTCTGGCATCATGGTTGAATATTATATAGACCAGAATCCTTAAGTCTTTAAATTTCATTCTTTTATATAATGTTATTACATAAGTTGTTCTCTTGGTTCTGCTCACTTCAGTCTGTCTTAGTGCATACAGGCAATCTAGGAATACCTAGGAAACTAGGAATACTAATATGTCTCTGAAGCCTGCTTTTTGGCATTTCTTATGGCATAACAGTACTGCTTTAAGTCAGGTTTCCTTCTTGCTCAGCCATTCCCCAAATGATGAATGTCTCTTGGTTTCAAATTCTTTCCCTTATATCCTCAGCTCCCCCTCCAAATTTCAATAAATCCAACTCCCTTGGTTTTAACCATGAGGAAACTGAGGCTCTGAGAGATTGTGATTTGTTCAAAATAACAAATATAGTTGAGCACAGATCCTTTGGCTCCAGAATCAGAAGTTTTTGCACAATTGATGAGACAGAGGGCTGTAGAAGTACTTTCCATGGGCCTTAAATCATCCTTGGATACCCTAAGGTCTTAAAAAACACATTGATGTTTAGCATTTTAGTGTCCTATTCAGCAATACCATTTCATTGACTCTTAGCAAAGTGGAACATATGGAGCTGGGAACACTGAACATCAATCATGTCATCTAAAATTTTGCCCTCCTATCAGCCACTGGTGAATTCAAGAAAAACAATCTGTAAGCATGACTCATTTTATCAGCTCTTGAGCACTCAGTGGAAGCAGGGATCACAGAGGTTAGAAGGCAACATAAAAGATAATGGAGGTGATGTCTCCTTTCACTTCTCTTATCTTTCTAGGTCTTGCATGTGATGGTGACCCCTTGTTATTGTTTTTTTTCCTGTTGAAGGACCAATGATGTCAGGAGGGTGATGTCTTGACTTGCCTGTGAATTGAATTTATGAACCAGAGTTGCAAAATCATCAGCCTTATTCTCTCTTCCAGATTCACTGAAATCCAGTGGCAAGAGAAAAGTCAAGGTGACTGTAGATGGCCCAGCATTCTGTGAATGACCTTGGTCTTTCTATATTAAGATCTTTCCTGCACTCATTCAAAGATGAAGTAAGAATTGATATAAATGATTGGCTAATACAACATCACAAAAAATACCAATTTGGGAGGGGAAAACCCTGAAAGTTAAAAATAATTTTTCAGAAAAAACCACTGTATAGAATCAATGTCCAAAATACTTTAGGAAAGTGGATCATGAAATATCTGAGACTTTAGTTCTCAATCAGTCCAGTCATTAAAAGATCAGCTCAATAAATTCATTTAAAATACATTATCTCTGTTTTGCAATTCCAGTAATTGCAGAAAACTAATCTGGAAAAGATCAATTAATTTGATCTGATGCACATTTCCATTATGCACATGTACAAGGTATTTGCTAGATTGTTCTTTTAATTTTGTACAGTTTGATGGCCCAGGGCTTAATTACAAAACATTTAAAGGTCTAATCCATTTTTGCCAAAGGACTTTGTGCATTATCCCCCTATAATGATCTCTGTTGAGATTTCACCTTCCATTCACTTATTTTAAGGGGTGAGACCCTCACAAACAATGCCACCAAAAGTAGGCTTCTTTTGCTTTACTGGATTTCAAATTCTAGCTTTACTATTTTCTTAGAAGATATCTTACTCCTTAGATAGTCCTGTTCAGAGTTTAAAATACCTAGAAATATTCATGTTTTGTCTTCAATTATCCATTTCACTTTTTAATTTTTATTCATTTTCAGCTCCAGTTTTAATTGAATTGAACTGTCAGGGATTAGTGGCCTTTAGTTTAGTGATATAGTGATCATGTAAATTGTTATGCAAAATCAAATTACATGAAGCTGAATAAAATTAAAAATCAAGCAGTTATTGATCAGGGAAAGCCTATCATCCTTCTAGAACTGACATTATTATTATACTAAAGAGACTAAAGAGAATCCTTCTTATTTTTTGAACTCAGATTTTAAAGTTACCCAAAACCTTTTGCAGATTTCAGCTGAGAATTTCTAAAAAGTATTCTGATTTTATAGTCAAACTATCAATTATTTTGCTATATCTATATAACAGAATCTTGCCTTAATACTTTACCATCTCCTTTACTATTCCCTATAAAGAACTTATTCTCATCAGGTAGAAAGCTGATAGGGACTATAGAGCTCATCTAGTTGGATACCCTCAGCTTTAACAGATTCATTTCTATTTCACTAAAGAAACATGTTCAGAAAATAATACAACTAGATACCAGATATACTAGAATACTAGATAACAAACTATGCATTTGTGCTTAAAATCAGGTTCATAATCATAATTCATTTTACTTTCAGAACAGCATAGAAAGGTAGGAAGGGAGTAGATACTTTTGCTCATATTTTACAGTTGAGAAAATGACATTAAGTGATTTTACACCCCCTTTCCCCTGACTCCTGTAAGTGGCTGAATGAAACTAAAACTCTCTCACTAACTCTCAGTACAGTGTTGATTTTACACTACCATATTACCTCTCTGTCATCCTCCCCACTCTATCCTTTACCATCTGAGAGCCATATTCAATTTTCTATCTTTCAGAAAGTAGATCCTTTGACAATGAAACATTGCTGATACTTGTATTTAGGTAAATAATAGACTTGTGTTCTGTATCAATTCAGGGCAAATTCATCAAGATCTACTTTGGCACTACAGATGAGCTATCATTTGTGATATATGTAACTAGTCACTATTGTAGAAGCTCATTCAGAATGAGATTCTTCTCCTGCCTCTAAACTTTGAAGGAAAGCCCGAGTATATCTTTCTCTTTGTTGCTTCCTCCTTCTCCTTCTCCCTCTCCTTCTTCCTTTCCATCTCTCTTTCTCTCTCTCTTTCTCTCTCTCTCTTTCTCTCTCTTTCTTTCTCTCTCTCTCTCTCATCTCTCTTTCTCTCTCTCTTTCTTTCTCTCTCTCTCTCATCTCTCTTTCTCTCTCTCTTTCTCTCTCTCTCTCTTTCTCTCTTTCTATCTCTCTCTCTGTCTCTGTCTCTGTCTCTCTCTGTCTCTCTTTCTCTCTGTCTCTCTGTCTCTGTCTCTCTCTGTCTCTCTTTCTCTCTGTCTCTCTGTCTCTGTCTCTGTCTCTCCTTTCAGAGATCTGTTTATGTTGCCTCTCCTGCTAGCCACTCTCTTTTTCCTGGATAACAATACCTGTCACTTTACTATAAGTCAAGCTTCTTAACTGGGAATCTCAAGGAGTCCATGGATAGATGTCAAGGAGTTCATGAATTTCTTTATTGATCATATATTTTATATATAATATCTTTATTATATAAAGATATAAAATATCTTTATTATATAAAGATATAAAATATCTTTATTATATAGAGATATAAAATATCTTTATTATATAGAGATATAAAATATCTTTATGTAGATTTTCCATCTTTATTTCTACTAACCTCAATTAGGAATTTGAAAAATATATATTCTGAGAATAGATTCATATCTTTACTAAATTGCTAAAGGTGTTCATAATAAAAAGGAAAAAAAAAGGATAAAAGGTTTCCATTGAGATTTGAACTGTGTTTAGTAGAGTCTTGTCAATATCTTGGTTTAATGTGTCCCTCCACCTGTTTATGAAAAAATTCCACCCCTCCTTTCATTCCTGTTTTGCTCATTTGCATTTCAATTTGCAAAATATATTATAATAGTAGAAAATTAATGAAACCAAAGACAATCAGCATAAATTGAGAGTCTGTAAATACTTCTCAGACCAGGAGTTACCCTCCTTTGTTTGCTGGCAAATGAACAACCCTAATTAAAGCTCAGTTATTCTTCCTTCCAGCTATTCCCCAGGGTTTTTCCACTCATGAAAAAAGCTCCTGAAGTTTTTCTTGTCTTTGAACTAGTGGTAGTGACTCAAAACCCAATTTTCTTTGGTTATTTCTATCTCTAATCTTGACAAGCTTTCCCACCCTCATTCAGCCTCCTCTTCCCTTCCTCACAGCTTGGTTTCTGCATTCTGCAGTTTTCCATCTGCCTGGGTCATAGTCCAAAGTATACTGGCTTCCTTTTTACAAAAATGTCTTGCTCCTTGCATGTCTTTTTGTGTTGCATATACAATTTTATCCAAAAACGAGGGAAGGAGCAAGATAGGCTCAGCTGGCCATGGAAGGTCTTCACAGAGCAGGTACTGATTAAAGCATGTGTAGGACTTAGAAAGACATAGGGAAAAAAGGAAGAGAACATTGGAAGTCCTAGAGGGAAAATGTGATCAATCTGATATAGAGCTGGAAGGAATGTAAAAGTCGTATGGTTCAGTTTCCTTCATTTTGAAGATGAAAAAAGTGACTCAGAATTCTAGAGAGGTAAATTGACTTATCCAGACTGATAATATTAGTTTTAAGAGGGGCAGGACTGTTATTTGGACCTACATTTTGATTCCACATCTTGTGTTCTTCCCACTATAATTTTTGAGCAACCATTTGAAATATAGGAAAGGAAGGAGAGGCAATGATTAGGCCACTTTGATTGGAATGAGTCTATAATAGAGTAGCAGGGCGTAAGGTTATAAATATAGTATGATACCACTATATTCTGTAGGCAACATAGGAAATTGGGGAAAAAGTGAAGATTTATAACAAGGAAGTAAGATGATTAAAGAAACATTTCATTTAAGTAGTTTAATTGTAATAATGCTATAAAGATATAGGAGTAAGAGAAAAAAATTAGAAAACTTATGAAATAGTCCAGGTATGAGGCAATATGGGTCCAAGCCAGGGTGATTCCAATAAGAACGGAAAGTAAGGGGGCATCTAGGTGGTGCAGTGGATGGAGCACCAGCCTTGAATTCAGGAGGACCCGAGTTCAAATCTGGTCTCAGACACTTAACACTTCCTAGCTGTGTGACCCTGGGCAAGTCACTTAACCCCAGCCTCAGGAAAAAAAAAAAAAAAAAAAAAGAACCGAAAGTAAGGGACAGATGTAGCTTTTAGTGAAAAAAGTAACAGAAAATGATGGATGAAAGTCATTCTCCTAGTTCATACCCAAATTAGAGGCTAATTGGTGGGGGCTGCCCAATCTAAGTTTCTGTATTAAATTTCTAGTTTTAATTGTGGGTGTCAAGTACTTCTTCAAGGATGCACCAGGATAAGATTTTTCAGACAGCATTATTTACCAATAGGACTGATACTGATTTTCTCTAAAAAAGAAAAACTCACTTCATAAAGAATTCTTTTATCTTGGATCTTGAGACAGATTACTGATTATTGTGTATAGTCTGACACCTGCTGGTAAAACTGGGTATTGTTGGGAGTCTTTCAAGTCCTCCCTAAATACACTCATGAAAGTAACTGTGATACTTTGGCCTCTGAGATTTTGAAATTAAAGCCCTTTCATCCCTACCTTTACTAAGAGATACCTTCCAAGTATATCGATTTGATACTGAAAATCAATAATGGTGTTCCATTTTGCCTAAAAGTGGGAATTTTGGTATGTATGTATAAGGATCTTTCTTGGAAAATCTGCTGGCAGCCCCGTTGGGGTCCTGCCTGGTTATACAGCTGCTCACCGGGGATGTGGAAGAGATCTTGGGACTTGCAAGAAAAAGAGTTGTGAGTCTGCAAAAAGAAGGTCTAGATTAAAATCTTGGCTCTGAGACTAATTAACTGCGTGACCTTAATCTCAGTTTTCTGTAAAATAAAAGGATTGGACGAGATGATTTCTAAGGTTCCTTTCCTGCATAAATGTATGAGCTCTCTTAGCATTAATGGAACCATCTTCTTAGCTTGAAATTCATTCCCTTCCACTTTCAGCTTAACTAAGTGGGGAGGATCAGGAGGATCAACAGGAGAGTATCCCTTGAAGAACTGTCAAAAGAATTAGTGATACTTTGAGAAGACCAAGAGGAGACATGACCATCCACCTTCTTCAAATATCTGAAGGGCTTGTAATGTAGACTTAGTCCACTTGATCCTAAGGGAAGAATAAGGACTGCAGGACAGAAGTTACAGTGTAGCTGAATTAAAAAAATAAGAAAGAATTTCCAATTCTGAATTATCTAAAATAGAATTCGACACCTTATTAGGCAGTAAGTTCCCAGACCCTGAAGATTTTCAAGGAGAGATTGGATTACCACTTGTATGGGATGTTGTAAAGAGGATTCATGCCTCCGGTAAGAGGTGATTGCTAGGTATCTTAGCTCTGAGATTTTTATGATTCTTTAAACTTTTTTCCGGTTCTGCACATATGTATTGTACCCAAGATATACTATAAGATATTTAATATGTATGGGAATGCCTGCCATCTAGGGGAGTGTGTGGAGGGAAGGCAGGGAAAAACTCGGAACAGAAGGGAGTACAAGGGATAATGTTGTAAAAAAAATTACCTATGCATATGTACTGTCAAAGAAAATGTTATAATTATAAAAATTAATAAAAAAGAAAAAAAAGAAAAAAAAACTTATTTCAAGGTAAAGTTAAAATCTCTCATATTCCTCGTCTTTCTTCTTTGTTCAAGGTTTCCCCTTAGATCTTATATAATACTAATCATTAACTGGTATTTTAGAGTTAATTTTTGATTTATTACCATTGCTGTCTATGTAGAGGACTAATTAATTTTGCTGTTGTTTTCTTATCTTAACTACCAAATTATTCCTCTGGAGCTGGGAGAACAATGCATTTCTCCCCCCCTACCAAGTCTGCTTTCTTGCCAGTGCCTCCTCCAAATTGTTTTTTGTGTGTTAACACACACACACACACACACACACACACACACACACATACACACGATTAAACAAATATTTATTGGAGACTGTCTCCCTATCTTGCCTGAAGTTTAGTGGTCATTCATTGGCCCAATCCTACCACTAATTAATCATCCTGGAAGTATTGATCTGTTTGGATTCTGGGCTAGGTTTCTTTGCCCCACTGTGGGCAACTTGGTGAACCCACTCTTTTAGGGGCTCACTGTATACTGACATTGGTCATGCTGGCATCCAATCAGCGTTAGTCTGACTAGTTAAGAACTCCTGAGCTCAGAGGTTCTACTATCTTCAGCCTCTCTGCGAGCTGGGATTACAAAAGATATATGCTAATATGCTCAACTGTATTTACTCTGTATATATTTTGTATTTATTCTTATTTTTAAAAATTATTTAAAAATTTTGTTTTATATGTAATTTTATTATTATTTGTGTATGTTATTTGTGCACATGTGTACCAATCGAATGTGAGCACTTATGGGAAGAGAGTTTCATTTTTGCTTTTGTTTCTCCGGTGTATAACAATGTCTGCCACATAGGAGTTGATTGAATTGGAGTGAATATCTATTGTACCTTCCCAATAAGATTATAACGTTAGGGCCTTATCTTGCATGTATTACATATAGTTCTAGTCACAGGTGTGTAATGCAGTGGATGGAGAATTGATCCTGGAGTCAGGAAGATCTGAATTCAAATCCAGCCTCAAATAGTTTATTATCTGTGTCACTCTGAGCAAAGTTACTAACTATGATCTACCTCAGTTTCTTTTACTATAAAATGGTAATAACAATAGCACCTACTTCTTCAAGTTGTTGTGCGGTTTAAATGAGATAATATTTGTAAAGCACTTACCTATTAAGTAAACACTTAATAAATGTTTATTTCCTTCCTTTTTATATATATCTTAAATGACACTACATAATGCTTTACATTCAATAGTTGCTTGTGGTGGAGGTCCACAATGAGAATTGAGGGTGATCCACATACCAGACAATCAATCAGTCAATCAATACGCATTTAGGCATTGTGTGTAGGCTTTGTGATAGGACACTGGGAATACAAAAAAAAAAAAAAAAAAAGTGCAACAATCCCTGTTCTCAAGGAGGCTACATTTTACTGCAGGGAAAAAATATGTTTGGATGCATATGTGTATACAGTATACTTCCACATCATAACTTTCCTTATCATGGGCTTGATATATCACAGGTCAGCATAAGAAATTAAATGGGAATTTTTGGGGAGTTTTGCTGAAGCTGCAGATGATAGAAAAATTTTAAAATTCAGAAATGCATAAAATATATGTATTGTATAATATCAATCCAAATTTTACAATAAGGTACTGTCAATACCCTATAAAAGAAAAAGAAGAAATTCATACTTCTTGTATTGCATGAAGAGAAGGCTAAAATTTTTTACTTGGATTTCCATAGTGCCATGTCATTAATCCTCATGTAAAAGAGATAACTTTGTGTGTGTGTGTGTGTGTGTGTGTGTGTGTACTATATATATGTAAAATAAATACATAATTTTATGTGGGAGGAAATACACTAGTAATTAAAATTTGCAGACATCATGTAATAAATAGGGGCTTGAGTTGTGTCGAAGGAAGAGAAGGCTTTATCAGGGAATGAGGAAAGTGCAATCCAGACATGGAGGATGGTCCAGGGCAAAGGCACAGAGATGGAAAATGTAGAGCTATACATGAGGAGGAGAGAGAAACCCATTTTGGCTGGAGGATAGACTGTAGGAAGGAAAATAACATATGATGATCTGAACATATTGGTTACGGCTTTAAAAACCAATCAGTGGAATTTATAACTAATTCTAGAGGCCATAGGAAGCCATTGAGATTTATCGAGGAGAGGAGTGACATGGTCAGATCTGTGCTTAACAAAAATCCCTTTGAAAGTTGTACAGACTTCAATACTGTATGAGGATGTATTCTGATGGAAGTGGTTATCTTCAACATAAAGAAGATCCAACTCACTTCCAGATGATCAATGATGGACAGAAATAACTACACCCAGAGAAGGAACACTGGGAAGTGAATGTAAATTGTTAGCACTACTGTCTATCTACCCAGGTTACTTATACCTTCGGAATCTAATACTTAATGTGCAACAAGAAAATGGTATTTACACACATATATTGTATCTAGGTTATATTGTAACACATGTAAAATGTATGGGATTGCCTGTCATTGGGGGAGGAGGGAATGGAGGGAAGGGGGGGATAATTTGGAAAAATGAATACAAGGGATAATATTATAAAAAAATTATTCATGTATATATACTGTGAAAAAAATTCTAAATAAAAAAAAAGAAAGTTGTACAGAGGATGAACAGGAATAGGGAGCTAGGGAGACCAATTAGGAAGCCATCATAGTCATCTAAATGAGAGGGGAAGTAGACCAAAACTAAGATGGTGACTCTCAGTTAGAGAAGAGGGTTTAGATGAGAGAGATGAAGGGATAAGCAAGGGAAAGCACCATAATTATAACTGATTGATAAGGGAGAAAATGCTGAATTAATGACTGAGAAGAGTAGAAGAATACTAGTATCCTCAGCAAAAATGGAGAAGTTTGGGATGGGGTGGGTTGTAAGGGAAAAATCCGGAGTTTTGCTTTAGCCATATTGAGTTTGGGATGTTTTCAGGATTGCAAGTTTAAATATCTAATGGGTAGCTAGTTAGGCTCGCTGGGGCTAAATATGTAAATGTGTCATTTGCATAGAGATGATATAATCAAGTCCAAGTGAAATTACCAAGAGAGTGTACAAGGAAAAGAAGAGATCTCAGGACAGAGGATTGGGGGAAAATCATAATGAAGAGCTATGTTATGAATGATGAACCAGCTAAGGAGACTGGGAAGGAATGGTGAAGACAGGAGGAAAATCAGAAAGAGTAGAAAACCTAGAGAGGGAAAATATACGGGAGAAAAGTATAATGAATGAAAAGCCTGAGACAGAGAATTCTTGGGTAAATAATAAGCAATTTGTTAGTTATAATAGCTAATAATCAATGAATTCATGGTTAGTGGTTTCCTGTGAAAAACTAAACATAAAACCATGGAGAAACTAAAAGCCTTAGTATACTTTTGGAAAAGGGGGTGCCCCTGACAGATGAAAATAAACTGAGAACCTGGCTTGATCTTGAGACTCAGCCACCTCCAGCAACCTGGACAGCGGAATCACCATCCATCTATTCTGGTTTTCTCTGTCATGAGCTGGATCACCCTAAATTCTAATGGAGAATTAGATGGAGAAGCTCATTTCCCAGAGCAAGGACTCTAGACTGGATTCTATTTGCACTGTTGTGGAAGATGGGAACACATAGTGGGTGGCCATTTCTGTGCATGGCTGAGATAGAGGTATAGTCCAGTGATTTGTGGAGTCAGTCTTCGAGGGCAGCGGTCTACGGGGTGCCAAGCCTCGATTCAGGAAGTCTCATCTTTGTGAATTCAACACTGGCTTCAGACACTAGCTGTGTGACCTCCGACAAATCACTTAGCTCTTTTTGCCTCAGTTTCCTTATCTGTAAATGAGCTGAAGAAGGAAATGGCAAATTATTCTGGTGTCTTTGCCAAGAAAATCCCACAAAGAGGCATGCAGAGTCAATCATGACTGGAATAACTGAACAACAATAAAAATTTGAAGGAACATAGAGCTTGGTATAGAGTAGCTGTTTAATAAATTCTTACTGACTAACTGATCTTAGAGGCTTTCTAGTCAGACCTCTCCTGAAGCAAGAGTCTCCTCTGCAATATTTCAGTTTTTAAAAAATAGTATTTTATTTTTCCATATATATGCAAAAATAGTTTTCAACATTCACCTTCACAAAACCTTATGTTCCAAATTTTTCTCCCTCTCCTCCCCAAAATAGCAAGCAATACGATAAGGGTTAAACATGTACACTTTTTCTAAACACATTTCCATATTCGTCATCTCTGCAATATTTCAACAGGTGTTCAGTTAGCTTTTGAAGATCTCTAGTGATGGAGAACAAATGACCTTTTGAAGCAAGTCTGTTCTATTTTTAGACATTTCTGTTTGCTAGAAAGTTTTCCCTTATATTTAACTGAAATCAAGCCCTGTTGCTTCCATTCATTGCTCTCCTTTGTAACAACTACTCCCTCTTCCAAATGACATGTTTTAAACTAGTTGAAAATACTACCATGGTCTCTAAATTTTTCATCTCCAAGTTTTCATTTTCCAGTTCTTTCAATCATTCTTCATATGTTACGAATTTGAGCATCCTTATCATCTTGGTTGCTCTCTATATTCTATCTCCTGTCTCTTTCTTCCTTTCTGTGTTTGTGTGTATTTATAGATATCTATATATACACACATATAAGTATACATATATACACATATATGTATATGTTTTCTGGCTTACTCAGATATCTATTGCCTAAATGTATTGTACAGAAATGCTCTATAATGGAACAAGAACCTTTTTATGACTCTCCTCTTAGATTTTTCAGGACAAAAGGAACTGAGTGCAGGTGCTATAAAGAATAAGGAGGAAATAACAAGAGTCATATTTTTGACTATGTATTTGCTGGAAAAAGTTATTGTTCATAATGCATGGTAGAAATGGGAGAGTGATTCAATTTTTGTGAGACTCACTGTGGTATCTTGCTCCCCAGCTCTGTCCTTTATTTGCAGCCTCTGCTGTACGTCTAGGTTCTTGAATCCTCCTGATACTCATAACCCTGGCTCTATGCATAACATGGAGTCCTTTTCCCTTACACTGTCTCCTCCCATGCAGGCTGTGTCTTTCTCAAGTAAAGCAATTTCTTTTCTCTACCAACGGCTTCATGGGAGAAATAGAAACCAGTGATTGTAATTGGTGAGCAATCAGCGGTCTAATGGGAAGAAGGTAAAAATGTACCACTGGTGACTCAGTCAGCGACTCTACTACTGAGTCACTGTGCAAACTTGGGCAAATCATTAACCATTCCAGGTCTTCATTTCTTTATTGGTAATCATAGAATCACAGAAGATTAGAGCAGGAAGGAAACTTAGAAATCTTTTAGTCTAAATCCCTCATCTTACAGATAAAGAAATGGAAACTCAGAGAGGTCGAGGTCATATAGCTAATGAGTCCAGGATCATTGACTTTTCAGATTGCAAAGGGCCTGAGTAGTCATCTTGTTCAGTCATCTCAAAAGTGGGATTTCTTGGGAAGAAAGAATGTAGAATGAAGTTGAGTGGCTGTGGTTTCATTAATGAGAGGTAGGAAATTGGGTCACATCCCACAATCCTTCACTTTTCCTACTGCTGGTCTCTCATGTGCTCATTTTCCTTCCTTCCTCCCTCCCTCCCTCCCTCCCTTTTCCTTCCTTCCTTCCTTCCTTCCTTCCTTCCTTCCTTCCTTCCTTCCTTCCTTCCTTCCTTCCTTCCTTCCTTCCTTCCTTCCTTCCTTCCTTCCTTCCTTCCTTCCTTCCTTCCTTCCTTCTTTTCCTCTTTTCTTCCTTCTTCCCTACATAAGTTTCATCTTGAAAATGGGCCTTCCATTCCAACCTCAGCACTTGTCTATAAAGTGACCATTCCCTCTCTTCATCATGGCTTTTTGGCACTGCTCTCTGCCCTGCCTGTGCCCAGCACACAGAGCCCTTCCACTTCTCTCTCTTAATTAGAAAGAGATACCCTTAAGGGTAAAAGACACCAAGGGAGCCTGGCACAGATTATTCAATTTATTTTTGAACATGTCCATGAGAGGAAATTTGCTACTCCACAGGGCAGATCATTGTCAGATAATTCTAATTGTTAGAAATCCTTCCTCCTATTGAGCTAAAAGTTATTCTATAACTTTCACCTCTTGGCTCTAACTTGACATGACTTAGTGAAGATTGTTGTGAGGATGAGATGATAAAAATAAGCCAACAAACATGAAAGTACTTCTGAGCCATTGGAAAGAAAATTATTTGTAATATATATTTTCAGACATAGCCTTTGTACCTATCAATTTATCCCACATTTATAAGCTTACCAAAAATTTAGTAGCAAACCTTCACTTAGTACTATTATAGTATTGTTGTGCATTGTCACCAAAGGAAAAAATGTCTCATTATGGTAGTTTGCAACTACAAGTGGAATCATGGGATGAAAAAGATGGGAGGGAGCCCAGAATCATCAGAGTTCAACCTGCTTATTTTACACGTGAGGTAATTGAGTGACTTGCCTGGACCTCTCTAGCTACATGACTAAGGCTCTTAGAGATAGAAGGTACTTAAAAGTTATTTAGTCCAAACCTTTTACCAAATATAGCAATCTTTCCTGATATCTTTATCAAAATTGGTACTTTGTGGTTGTTTAGTCATTTTTCAGTCAAGTTTGATTTTTCATTTGGGGTTTTCTTGGGAAAGTTGCCAGAATGATTTATCATTATCTTCTCCAGCTCATTTTACATATGAAGAAACTGAGGAAAATAGTGTTAAATGACTTGACTAAGGTCACACAGCTAGTGTCTGAGGCTAGACTTGAAATTTTGCTTCTACCACTATTACTTGTATGACTTTGGGCAAATATTTAACTTTCCCATGTTTGTTTCTGTAGCTGTAAAATGTGCGAATTGGGCTAGATGATCTCTGAGATCCCTTGTAGCTTTTGAGCTGCAAACTTATGAAGAAACAAAATTGACTTAATTGAAAGTAAGTTTTAGACAGTAAGAGGTTAATTCCCTGTGCCCAGGGCCTTAGAGTTGATGTGTTCCTGACAGGCAGCTTTGGCTGCAGCCTTCATTATGTTTCCTGACTAAGTGAATCATGCCAGAAGCAGCAGACATATCAGCAGCACTAGTGCCAAGCACAGCAGCGGATTTATGGATTCTGTGATAGACGGATTTGGTCTCCTAATAGTGGGTATAGTATGGGATGTGACAGAATCACATTGCTAACATCGTTTCCTTGTTGACCTCAGGCATTGCCTGCATCCTGGTCTTTGAGGCCTTTGCTGCTTGCTTCCACAGAATAGCTTTGTCCTAGAATTCTCAACTTTCATTGTGCCCAAATTGGCACCTTAAATATAAACACATGCACAGATGTGCACACATGTTCACACACACAGAAAGAGTATTTTCTTGCGCCAGCTTAAATTATTCACTGGACCTGGAAATCCTTGTCTTTTTTTTTCTTTTTATTGAACACACTGATTTCTTCTGAAAACTAAAGTATTAGCCAATGTCTGACAAGCTAATAGAGGGCAAAAAAAGAGGCCATAGTGTTGAAGGTAAAATACAGAGTTTTCCGAGCTTGTGTGAGAGACCTCTTCAATGTGTAAAGATCAACTGTGAATGTTAGACAATTATTTGTAAAGCTTCCTGAATTTCCTAAAGCTATTTAGTTGATAATTTTCCTCTTAATAGATATGATGCTTGCGTCTACCATTTCTTATGTCTTTCCCTTTTGTTCCCAAGGGATAGGACCTGGGTTTCCTGGATAATGCTAAAGAATTATCGACCACTCCTAGAAGTACAAGACCTAAAATAATATTATAAAGCAGCAGTCATCAAAATCACATTGCACTGGCTAAGAAATAGAGTGATGGATCAGTGGAATAAATTAGGTACACAGGATACAATAATCAATGTCCATCATAATCTTATGCTTCATAAACCCAAGGACTCCAACTTTTGGGATAAAAATTGACAAAAATTTTTTGGAATATTGGAAAATAGCTTCAGAAACTAGGCTGAGACCAATATCTCACACTCTATACCAAGATAAGGTCCAAATGGGTACATGGTTTAGATGTAAAGGGTGATATTATGAACAAATTAAGAGAGCAGTCTTTGTCAGATCTTTGGAAAAGGGAGAAATTTGTGATCAAACAAGAAATAGAGGACATTAAGAAATACAAAATGGATAATTTTGATTACATTTAATTAAAAATAGTTTGCACAAATAAAACCAATGTAACCAAGATTAAAAGGGATATAAAAACTGGGAAACAATTTTTGCATCCATTGTTTCTGATAAAGGTTTTATTTCTAAAATGTATAGAGAATTGAGTCAAATTTATAAGAATCCAAGTAATTCCTCAACTGATATATAGTCAAAGGATATTAACAGACGATCTTCAGATAAATGAAAGGCATACTTAATCATATGAAAAACTGCTCTAAATCACTATTGATTAGGGAAATGGAAATTAAGACAACTCTGAGGTACCACTTCACATCTCTCAGATTGGCTAAGATGACAGGAAAATATAAAGACAAATGTCAGAGAGGATGTAAGAAAACTGGCACACTAATATTGATGAATCAGTCGTGAACTGATCCAATCACTCTGGAGAACAATTTGGAACTATACTGAAAGGGCTATAAAACTGCATAGCCTTTGATCCATTAGTGTGTCTACTGTGTCTGTGTCCCAAAGAGATCATAAAAGAGGGAAAATATGTGTAGCAGATCTTTTTGTGGTGGCAAAGAATTGGAAAATGAGTAGATGACTATCAATTGGGGAAACAGCTGAATAAGTTATGATATATGAATATAATGGAACATCATTTTTCTATAAGAAATGGTAAGCAGGTTGATTTTAGAAGACCTTGGGAAGTTTTATATGAACTGATGCTGAAGAGGCAAGGTTCAGAATCAGGAAAACATTGTACACAATAATAGCAAGATTATATGATGATCAATTATGATAGCTTTTCTCACCAATTCACTGATCTGAGGCAATTCCAATAAATTTTGGGTGGAAAATGCCATTTGCATCCAGAGAGAGTTATAGAGACTTACTACAGATAAAAGCATATTATTTTCATCTTTTTTTCTTTCTTGTGCTTTTTCTCCTTTGTTTTGATTTTTCTCTTCCTACATGATTCATATGGAAATATGTAAAAAAGTACATATATAACCTAAAAAAATAAACACACATCCTGAATTGTGACCACTAATGTAAGACGTCATGAGCTAAGGCTGGATATGAAATGAAGTGAGAAATGGCCAAAATAACATAGATCTTAGGAGCTTCAGATATGACTTCAGAAAACTGTACTCTTTATACTTGAGATGATTAGGGCGTACGTAGGAAGCTTTCCTATCCCTTATCCTTCTTTTGTTCATTTTCTTCCTTGCAAAATTCTTTCTCTTGAGAAGACTAGAAACTTGCCTCCTTGGGAGAAGTTAAGAAAGAAGAACATATGTGTTCATATAAATAACCAGTCTTTCTACTGTACTAGCTTGCCTTCTGAAGTAACCAAGGGAGACCACATAATTTATCACATATATTCAGATAATTAATTATTCATTGCTTGGAGGGAGGGAGAAAAGGAGCAGGACACTGTTTTAAAAGTCTCATCATCCTAGTCATAAAATGAGCAAGATTTGTCCTTTTCTTTAGTATTAAACCACCAAGAGGGAACATCTGACTAGAGGTTATTAGGAGGACAGAGAAGCTACAATGTGGAATAGCGTTCACCATAAAAGGAACTGTCACACCACAAATCTATGGCAATCAGCCTTTTTCTCGAGCATAGCTCTTTATTTTTATTTTTATTTTTTTATTTATTTTTTTTTTTGAGCATAGCTCTTTAGCAAAGGAGTCACAGAAACCATGAGTCATAGAGAGATGTTCTGCACAGTGGGGGTAGAGGTGTTCACAGCCACAATTGGGAAAATGGAGAGAGAGCCATCTGTTTTCTTTTTACAGCAAGCTTTGGACATTTTGGGTTTAATTCCTGATGAAAAATATGGATCCAACAAACTCATGGTGGAGTGTGGAGGGTAGGCAATCATGCACTTTAGTAACTGAAATTTAAACAGAGACCCAGAGACGAGCAGACAGAGGCAGATGGCATTGAAAGTAAGAATTTCAATGAAGCAGTTTAAAAATTGTTTCCCTTTCCTCAAGCTTCCAATCCTACTTTCTTCCCCTTACATCCTCTATTGAAGATAAAGTAGAACTATGGAAATAAAGTTATATGATAAAGGAATAGGGATAAAATAATTATGGGGATAAACTCATAGTCCCTCAACAGCATCTCCTCTCCCGATGCCATCCTACCTCAATAGTTTTCTGTCTTCACCAGTGACATGCATAACACTTGGGCCAGCATAAATTGAGATTAACATTATCATTAACTCTTCTTCCTCTTCCCTAATTTGTCTCCCACTATTTTATTCTACTCTAGTCACTCATTCATTTCTCTATCCACTTATTTATTTAGCTATCCATTCATTCATTTCTTTTTTAGATTTTATTTTATTTTTAATTTATAGAATAAATTTCCATAACATGGTACAACAAAAAAGATGATTGCACATAAAACTGTAAATCCCTTATGCACAACTTGATATTTCTCATAAATATATAATAGTTATCATGTATAGTTCTTTTTTTCCCTGCCCCCTTCCTGGTTTCATGCAAATCTATTCAGACACACTGGATAGTTCCAAAAGAGTTTTTTCCTTTTCTTTTCCTGTTCCCTCAATACCTTTTCTTCCTACATCACCCAGACCCCTGGCTTATCAAAATCCTTTAAGGCAAAGTGCTGAATACCTCCTCCTCCAATGAAATGATCCTCCTATTCAGAAAGGATTCTCCTTTCCCAAAATTTTTTAGCACTTGCTTTGCCATATAGTGCTCACCATAGATTACCTTGTATTATAATTATTTCTGAACGTTCCTCATCTTACCTATTAGATTATAAATTTCTTGAAGGCAGGGATCAAGCTTCATATACTATTGTTTCTCTGATAATATCTAGCAAAATCTCTTTGGAAAGTATGCATGCGTGCATAAATGAATGATGTTACAATACCCTACTAAGAAAATGGTCAAATGCTAAAATGTAAAAGTCTTGGACCTCTTTTACTGAGAGTGCTTCAGCTCAGCTAACAAAACTGGAATTTGTTTCTTTTTCTGTATTATATAATCTTGGAGAAATGAGTGACATAGTAGTTATCTAAGACATTAACAGGAATTTATATGATTAGTCATTATTATAATTAACTTGTCTGATTATTTGTAGACTCTGCTAGGTCTTAGAAGAACAAAAATAACTTCTGGGGTCTCTCTCAGTGGAGAACCATTTTGGGTAAATCTGTTCAATATTTTTGAGCTGTCCTCAGCTGCCCTGAGTCTGCAACATTCAAACTCAATTTTCCTCCAATGAAAACCTTTCTATCTCTACGTGGTTCCTTCATCAGCTCCTTGCTCTCTGCGGAGGATTAATGCAGAATGTTAGTTAATTACAGAAACTAATCTTTGCTAATGCATTGGCTTACCAATGAATCACTCTTCCCAATTCAATTAATGTTTTTTAATTCAATGAAAAGCAAAATATCTTTGGAGACTTATGAGAATTGATGTTAAATGTTGAGGATTTCCATTTTAATCCTTTATTTTACTTTTAATTAATAAATATTTATTTTCTTTCTTTCCAACTCCTTTCTTAACCAATTTAAGAGAAAATTCTCCCAAATTCTTGGAACAGATTTCATAGTTAATCAAAACAAATTTCCAAGCTTATCTGGGCCCAAAAATATAGGTCTTATTTTGCATCTTGAATATATCCAACTCCTTTTAGGAGGTGTGCAACATAACATTTTTTTTTGTAACCATGATTGTTTGCTTGCTTGCTTGATCATCATTCTCAAATCTGTCAAAGTCGTTTATCCTTAAAATGTTATTGTTATATAAATTTCTCTTCTGTTTCAACTATTTTCATTCTGTATCTTTTCAATGCATTAGATCATGTACTTCTCTGGTTTCTCTGAAACTATCCTTTTTTGCCATTTCTTAGGGCATTAGAGTATTCCATTACATTCATATACTATAATTTATTTGGCCATTCTCCAATTAATAGAGCCTCTTCCCTCAGTTTCAAGCCCATATATACTATTCCAGAAGGCAAAAGATCAAGGATTGCAAATAAGAACAATATATCCAGCAAAACTGAGTATCATCCTTCAGGGAAAAATGAATATTTAATGAAATAGAAAACTTTCAAGCATTCCTGATGAGAAGACCAGAACTGTAGAGAAAATCTGACTTTCAAAAAGAAGTCTCAAGAGAAGCACTTTTTAAAAAGGTAAACATGAGGGGCAGCTAGGTGGCACAGTGGATAGAGCATCGGCCTTGAATTCAGGAGGACCCAAGTTCAAATCTGGTCTCAGACATTTAACACTTCCTAGCTGGGTGACCCTGGGCAAGTCACTTAACCCCAGCCTCAAAAAAAATAAAAAAAAATAAAAAGGTAAACATGAAACAGAAATCATAAGCAAATAAATAAGATTAAAATGTTTATATTCCTATATGGGAAGATGATAATTGTAATTCTTAAGAACTTTCTCATTATTAGGGCAGAGTATATATACAGGTGTGAGCTGCCTATGATGGAATGATTTTTAAAAATGAAATTGAGGAATGAAAAAGGTTACACTGGGAAAAGGTAAAAGGAAGAAGAATAATGGAGCAAGCTATTTCACATAAAAGGTGCTAAAGGGAGAGCTTATACAACAGAAGGGAATATGAGGAACTTGGGAAATGCTTGAATCTTACTCTTATCAAAATTGGCTCAAAGAGAGATAAACATACATAGCCATTTGAATAAAGAAATCAGTCTTACCAGACTGGGAAGTAAGAGGAGAAGGTGACAAGAAAAAGGGAGGGTACTTATAGAAGAGAGATAAGGGAGGTCATGATCAAAAGCAAAACAGATCTTGAGAAATGAAGGCAAGAGAGAGAGACAGAGAGAGAAAGAGAGAGAGAGAGAGAGAGAGAGAGAGAGAGAGAGAGAGAGAGAGAGAGAGAGAGAGAGAGACAGAGAGAGAGAGACAGAGACAGACAGAGAGACAGAGACAGACAGAGACAGAGACAGAGACAGAGAGAGACAGACAGAGACAGAGACAGAGAGACAGAGAGAGAGAGAGACAGAGAGAGACAGAGAGACAGACAGAGAGAGAGAGAGAGAGAGAGAGAGAGAGAGAGAGAGAGAGAGAGAGAGAGAGAGAGAGAGAGAAGGCTAAAAAGGGAAAAACTAGGTTGGAGGAAATACACAATAATCACAACTATGAATATGAATGGGATGAACTCACCCATAATATGGAAATGTATAGTAGAAAGAATTAAAAACTGGAATTCTAAAATATGTTCTTTATAAGAAGCACACTTGAATTAGAGAGACACAAGCAAATTAAAAAATAATTATCCTATACTCTATTGTTTCACCTGAAAAAAAAAAAAAAGTAGGGGTAGTAATCATGATCTCAGCCATAACAAAACCAAAATATGTCTGAACAAAAGGGAAAAGTAGAGAAACTACATTTTGATAAAAGTTACCAGAGAGAATGAAGCAACATTAAACAGATGTGTAACTTTGCTGCAGCCTTGGTTCTGAACACACAACATGTGTACTTTGTACTGTGTATACAGAGTTGCTGACAGAAAAAACTCAGTTCAGTATGGGGTCACATACAAATATCTCAGACAAAAAGGGTCACAAATGGTGCTCTAAACAGAAGTTAGATCTTCTCTGAGTGGATCTTGCCCAAGACTGAAGAACAAGTTCCTCGAGGGCTGCAAGTAATCTCATCAACCATCCATGACCTGCAGAGATGGACTGACCTTTTACAAGAACTGGGCCTTGAAAGAAAATAAAAGGAGAAAAGTCTGGGTCACAATTTAATAATTAATCATTAATACAATAGTATAATAATAATTTCTCTCAAACAAATAACATAACATCCAAACTCTTAAAGGAAAATTAAATGACTAATAGGAGAAAATAGACAATAAAACTATATTATTGGGAGACCTCAACTTTTCCCTCTTAGAACTAGTTAAGTCTAATAAAAAAATAAACAAGAAAGAAGTTAAGGAGATGAATAGAATTTTAGAAACATTAGATATGATAGATCTCTGGAAGAAACTGAATGGGATTAAAAAGTATTTCTTTTTCTCAGTTATAAATGGCACCTTCACAAAACTGATCATATATTAGAGCATTAAAAATATCACAAAAGAGTAGAGATATTAAATACAATCTTTTCAGATTACAATGCAATAGAAATTATATTCATAAAGAGCCATGGAACTAAACAATGTAATGTTAAGAATTAATGGGTCAAAGAATAAATAATAGAAACATTAAATTATTTCATTAAAGACAACATATCCAAATTTATAGGATGCAGGCAAAGTAGTACTAAAAGGAAAATTTACTGTGCTAAATGTTTACATCAATAAAATAAAGGATAGTTCAATATGCTATTGAAAAAAAAACTAGAAAAATAAGTTAAAAATCCCCAATTAAACACCAAGTTGCAAATCCCAAAATCAGAGAAGAGATTAATAAAACTGAAAGTATGAAAATAAATAAAACTAGGAGCTAGTTTTATTTTAAAAATGAAATAAAATAGATAAACCATTAGTTTAATTGATTTTTAAAAAGAAAAACAAAATTATTATTTGTGAAGACATTGGTATTGGTGTTAATATTGTTGGTTTTCATTCATTCATTTCAGTTATGTTCAATTCTTTGTGACCCCATGTGAAGTTTTTTTTTTTTTTTTTTTTTTTTTTTTGGTTTGTTTGTTTTTGTTTTTTTTTTTAGCAAAGACACTAGAGTGGCCAATTCCTTCTCCAGTTCATTTCACAGTGAGAAAACTGAGGTAAACAGTTACAGTTAGTAAATGTCTGAAGGAAGATTTGAACTCAAGAAAATGAATCTTTCTGACTCCAGGACTGGCATTCTATCTGCTGTGCCACCTAGCTATCAAACCAGTATCAAAAATTAAATGGGTGAATTCACTATCAACAAAGATGAAATTAAACAACAAATAATAGGTATTTTGTTCAATTATATACCAATAAATCTGACAATCTAAATAATATAAATGAATATTTACAAACATATAAATTGCCCAAGTTAACAGAAGAGGAAATAAAATATTTAAATAATCCTATATTAAGAAAAAGAAATTGAACAAGTCAAAAAATTAGTATCCTGAGAAAAATCCCAGGACCAGATGGATTTATAAGTGAATTCTACCAAATCTTTAAACAACTAATTTCAATATTATATAAACTATTTGAAAAATAGACAAATGAGTACTATCAAATTCTTTTTATGACACAAATATGGTAGTCTTACTTAAACCAGGAAGAGCAAAATCAGAAAAAAAAACAAAACAAAAAACATACTTAACAATTTCTTTATTGAAAGCAAAAAATTCACATGAAATAATAGTGATATGTTACAAAGATTGTACATTATCTATAGCTATGATTTGTATCAGGAATGCAGGACTGGTTCAACATTAGGAAAATTATCAAACAAATTGATCTTTTCTTAAAATGATAAATAGTAATTATCTAAAACCTTGATTATGCATTACTTATAAAGGAGATAAGCTGAAAGCTTTCCCAATAAGATCAGTGTGAACAAGGGTGACTGTTGTACCTATTTTATTCATTATTGTGCTACAAATGCTTGTTGTATCAATAAGACAAGAAAAAATTAAGGAATCAGAATGTGCAATAAACCAAACTATCATTCTTTGCAGACAAATCTATATAAATCATCAACATTTCTGTAAAATACCAACAAATTTCAGTAGGAAGAGATAGAAAGAGAAATTCCATTTAAATAACTGCAGAAAATTTAAAGTATTTGGAAGTCTACCTGCTAAGACCCAGGAACTATATCTACATAATTGAAAAAAAAATTTTAAACAATTAAATTTAGATTTAAATAATTAGAAAAATATCAATTGCTCATGGGTAGACTGAGGCAATGTAATAAAAATGACAATTTGGGGCAGTTAGGTGGTGCAGTGGATAGAGCACCACCCCTGAAATCAGGAGGACCTGAGTTCAAATATGGTCTCAGACACTTAACTCTTCCTAGCTGTTTGACCCTGGCCAAGTCACTTAACCCCAATTGCCTCCAAAAAAAAAAAAAAAAAAAAAAAAAGACAATTTAACCTAAATTAATTAATTGAGTTTCATATCAACTAAATTACCAAAAAGATATTTTTATAGAGACAGAAAAAACTGTAACAAAATTTATCTGGAACAAAAAAAGTTTAAGAAAATCAAGGGAATCAGTGAGAAAAAAATGTGACAAGAAGTATCTTAGCAGTATCTGATTTTCAAGCTGTATTACAAAGTGGCAATCATCAAAATAATCTGGTACTATCTAAGAAATAGATTGGTGGATTAGTAGTGAATTAGGTACACAAAACAGTTGTAAATGACCATAATAACATAGAGTTTGGTAACCCAAAGATCTAAGCTTTTGTGATAAGAGCTCACTATTTGATAAAAATTGCTGGGAAAACTGGAAAGCAGTTGGGGAGAAACTAGTTATAGGCTGAATATCACACTGCATACCAAGGAAAGGTCAAATGGGTCGAAATGATTTAGATATAATAGGTAATGTTGTAGGTAAATTAGGGGAGCATGGAATATTTTGCCTGTCAGACTTCTGGATAAGTTAAGAATTTATGACCAACATAAAATTAAAAAGGGTTTTCAAGCAGGAAACTGAAACAGGGGGAAATATTTTACAGCAATTCTTTTTGATAAAGACCTCATTTCTCAAATATATAAAGAATAGAGTCAAATTTATAAGAGTAGAAGTCGTTCCTCAATTGATAAATGATCAAAAAGATATAAACAGTTTTCAGAAAAAGAAATAAAAAATATGTATAGTCATATGAAAGGATGCCTTAAATTAATTTTGAATAGAGAAATTCAAATTAAAACTACTCTGAGGTATCACCTCACATGTGTCAGGTTGGTTAATATAATAAAAAAAGGAAAATGATGAATATTGGAAGGGATGTGTGAAAATTGGGACACTAATGTACTGTTGGTAGAATTGTAAATTGAGTTAATTATTCTGAGCAATTTTAACCTATGCTCAAAGGGCTATTAGCCTAGCAATATTACTACTAGATCTGTACTTCAAAGAAATCAAAGAAAAAGGAAAAAGGACCTGTAAGTACAAAAACATTTATAGCAGCTCTTTTTGTGGTACAAAGAATTGGAAATTGAGGGAATGACCATAAGTTGAAGAACAGCTGAACATATTGCAGCATATGATTGTGACAGAATTATATTATGCTATAAAAAAAGACATGCAGAATGTTTTCAGAAAAACGTGGAAAGATTTTAACTGATGCAAAGTGCAATAAGCAGAACCAGGACAATATTGTATACAGTACAATAATGTTCAATGATCAACTGTGAATGACTTAGCTCTTCTCAATGATATAAAAATCCAAGGTAATTCAGACGGACATATGAAAAATGCTATTCACCTCTAGAGAAAGGAGTCTGGATGCAGATTGAAGTATATTTTAAAATTGTTTTCATATTCATTTTGGGGGCCTGAATTTTCTTTTCAAAACATGGTTACTATGGAAATGTTTTGCATGGCTGCATTATCTATGTCTATTTATATTATTATCTATATCAAATTGCTCTCTTCCCAATGAGGGGTGATGGAAGGGAGGATGGGAGAGAGTTTTGAATCTGAAATTTAAAAAGATTAATGTTGTTTTGTTACAAGGGATAAAAAAAATAAAAAATTGAGAAAGCACATCATAAAGTGGTAACTATCTATGCAATAACCCATGCTCTCCTAATTGTAGCTATTTGTTCCTTTGTAGTAATATTCTGGTTTAGGATTAGGCTTTTGGCTACGCATTTAAGAGTTTTAGTCTCTGTCACCAAAAATATAAACTTATTTAATGAATGAAAATGAAACAATACATTCCTTCAAAAATGATAGCTATGCGTTATAAGCCATATATATAGAAGAAAGAACATTGGACTTGTCATGGGAACTGGGTTCAAATTTTATTACCAGTATCACTTTAGACAAACAGCCTCATTCTCTTCCTCCTTCCATTTTCCTCATCTGTAAACAAGAGGGTTTGCCCTAAATGATTTTTAGGGAACTTTTCATCTCTAAATCCTATCAATTTCCTAGAAGCAGGAATAGTGTGTGTGTCCATAAGAATAAGTGGTTCCTACAATTATATAATCCTAGACTCTCCAAAAGGTGACTGTGAAGTTCCCTAATGCTTCTGGAGGCTATTTCTGGTGGTAGCTAAGGTAGAGTATTTTATTGAAAATTCAACTTTCTTTTGTTTGTGGATAATAATAGACTCCCAGGACCATTTTCTGACACTGGGAAAGGGACAAGTGAAGGCTCCAGGAGTTAAAAGACAATTCTTTGAGGCTATTATTATCCTTGTATTATCCATGTGAAGGAAGGCTCCCAGACCTGACCAAACCAGGTTCCAATCTTTCCCAGACAGTCACTAGCAATTGTTTCTTTTTGCTTCAGATGGTGAATTTCTATTCTTCTCCCAAATTCATCACACGCATTTCATTTCTCCCTCCCTTCCATCTCTAAAATTCTATGATTCTATAATTTTAACCGACCGGGTTCTCAACATGAATTAATCAGGCTTTCTTCTCCTAACAGCGATTGAAGCACAGAATGAACATGTCTATTTTGCTTTCACTCTTCCCATTTAATTCCCCAAACAGGATTTGGGATGGGAAAAGTGCCCCCAGCAATAAAATACGCTAGCCTTTATTACTACAAATAACTTGATATAAAGTAGTATGTACTCTGTTTGTATATTGATTTTCGTTAACAAGTAAATTAAACATTTCAGTCTTCTTAAGCTTCCATGAAATGTTTATAGTCCTATAAAAAAAAGGATGCTATACCTAATATACAACAACAAATCGCTCTGTAATATTCTTTTGTTTTTTCTTCCCTGTTTATGGTAGTTGTCCAGGAAATTTTTATTCTTAATTTTTTTTTTCAAGAGTAGGAAGGCTGCTTTCTTCTTGCTCTGGGCATTTTTTCGGTCGCATTTATATGTCATAAACATTCTGCAGTATCTCTCTGGATTCATTTAGTAAGAAAGAAATAAGCTACAAAGAGATTTCAGAAGGGTGGAATGTGAGTTTTGCTTGGCAGCTGAAATGATTGGAATATTGGAATATACTCATAATTTTCCCCGCTTGTGGCATGTTTTATGGTATATTTATCTTTTAAATACCTAATATGATGGGTGCCTATTCATTGTTTCCTACTTAGAGAACTCCCCTCCTTCTTTCCTCCTTTCTTCCCACCCCCATTCTACTTTAATTCCAAGGAAAATGGGAATTTCAATATATTGGTATCAAAGTGGTGCAGAGCCGAAATATTCCTGTTAGTCAGCAGAGGGTACTATGGGGCAAACAGAGATTCCACAGAAAGATGGAAGACATTTTGTCCATCCTGTGTAATCGCTGTGCTGGCTGTTGCTGATTGGCAATTGTTTTGAATAATAAAAACCATTGTTAACTGGGTCCTACTTCCTTGTAACAACTACAATTATAAACTTGTAGCTCAGAAACAACTGCATCCCCCTCCTATAATTGTAGGGAAGAGCAGCATGATTGGTTGGTGTTTAATGTGAAATGGGGAGGCTTCTTGTCTTTCGGAGGAATGTTTTAGCACAGTGGACCAGATACTTTCAAATATCCAAGGATCACAATTCAGAGGATCATAGATTTAGAACTACATGGTACCTTAGAGGTCATGGGGTCCCACTCATTCCTTTCATAGATAGGGTAACTCATGATGAAATGACTCACCCAGTCAGCTAGCAAGTGTCTTGAAGTAGGATTTGAATAGAGTTCTTCCAGACTCCAAGTCTAGTTTCCTTTCCACTATTCTGTATTCATAGACCTAGAGTTTCACATGACATCAGGAGCTGTCTAGTCCTCCATTGTTCAGAAGATGAAATAGTTTCCTTGAGCCAGACATACTCTCTTATTTTGCCGTTCTGATTGCGTAGATCAGAGGTGGGGAATTTTTTTCTGACAAGGCCCATTCGGACATTTATCCGAATTTATTTATTTACAACATCAGTATAACAAAATTATCAGTGTAAAAACTCAAAGCAGTAATAACTCAAAACAGCCAGAGACTGCTTTGGCAAGACCAGACCAAATGATTTCAGGGTCTTATATGGCCTGTGGGCCGGACCCAAACCTTGACGTAGATGATCAGATATTCCATCCTTTAGAAAATGAGAGCAATTGTCCTTGAATGAGGAGTCAGAAAAACTAGATTTTGTTATAGTCCTAGAACTTTCCAGCTATGGCTTTGGTTAAACCTGTTAATTTTTCCAAGACTCAGTTTTCTCAGCTACAGAATGGGAATAATACTATCTAGGTTGCCTACCTTATAGGGTTGTTTTGAGAAGAAAGTGAAGTGTTTCGAAAATTCTAAACTTACTACACAAATGTAAATATTCTTGTTATTTTAAAATTTAAGCAGAACAGATTTTTAATTTAATTTTTTTAACAAGGCAATTGGGGTTAAGCAACTCACACAGTTAAGTAAACATTAAGTGTCTGAGGCCACATTTGAAATCAGGTCTTCCCGACTTCAGGGATAGTGCTCTGCCCATTGCACCACAGCTGCCCCCACAGAGTAATTTTTTAATTGTGGTTTTTTTCTTTTCTATTAATAGAGTTTAATTAGGTACTGACAAAATTGCTTCATTCATGGGCATAACACCTCTGATGTTCTGAAAGGCCCTGACTGGCCCTAGAGTCAGGAGGGCCTGAGCTAAAATTCTGCCTCAGATATTTGACACTTAGTAGCTGTGTGACCCTGAGCAATTCATTTAAGAAGTTTAAGATTTCTCTCTCTCTCTCTCTCTCTCTCTCTCTCTCTCTCTCTCTCTCTCTCTCTCTCCTCCTCTCTCTCTCTCTCTCTCTCTCTCTTTCTCTCTCTCTCTCTTTCTCTTCTCTCTCTCTTTCTCTCTCTCTCTCTTCTCTCTCTCTCTCTCTTTCTCTCTCTCTCTCTTCTCTCTCTCTCTCTCTCTCTGTCTCTCTCTCTCTCTCTCTCTCTCTCTCTCTCTCTCTCTCTCTCTCTCTCTCTCTCCTCTCTATCCCAGAGTTAAGATTAGAAATGAATTTTAATATAGGTCAAAATCTATAACAAGTGAGAAAATATTTCCCAAAGTATCAATGTTGTGGGCAAGATATGAGCAGATATGTTTGACTTTAGAGAAGATTAGCCATAAGAATTAACCTAAAAAACAAGATGATAATTAACTTTTGGGATCCCCCTTCCCAACCTCAACAATATCATTGAGTACAGCATGATGCACAACCTACCTATAGACATGTACATACAACAAATCTTCCTCTATGAAGCCTCTTAAGTTGGAAATCCCTACTTTAAACAGCTTTTCCTTAAATAATCTCTTTTCTCAAGAGTGCAGAGAAACATTTCACTTGTTGGATATCAATTTGATGGCCTACAGCTAAGAGGTTTTCAAAGCTGTTAGTTTATAGAGTGAAGGAAACTGGAAAATTGATGTGGCTCAGTCTTTGAACTGCTAAATTCTTTGTGGTAACAGAAAAAATTATTTGGAAGATGTCTGCAGAAGTGGTTGGGGTAAGAAGAGAGATGGGAGAGAGAAGGGAGAGCTAGCAGGTTACTTGGTGTTGGCTCACCAACCTGGAGCAGATATGGAAGCCTTGCCAAGTATCACAAAGATAGCCTATTTTAACATTCCAAAGTTGACTAGGTAATGTTGCCATGTAAATATATTATCTACCTGAGTCTATTCTACATCTGAAAGCTGTTGTAATGATAACTAATGATTATATAGCACTTGAAAGCAAGGAACATGTTCCCTCATTTGATCCTCAAGACAACCTGAAAGGTAGGCATTGTTGTTAACTACATTTTATAGATGAGGAAACTGAGGCTGAGAAGTGATGACTTACCCAGGATTATACCATTAGTAAGTGTCTGAGGCAGGATTTGAATTCAGGTCTGGTGCTTTATCCGCTGCACCACCTAGCTTCTTATTTTGGGCAAAGTTAACTGATCCATAGGAGAAATGAATCTGTGACTTCTGATTTTTAAGTACCATTTTCCTATGAGCCAAGTTACATAACTCCAGATTTTACTTTGATAGCTTCAAGGAAAGATGCTAATTGTGTGTGTGTGTGTGTGTGTGTGTGTGTGTGTGTGTATGTGTCTAAACTAAGCCTACTACCCTTCCCCCATGAGAAGTGATGAGAATTTCCAATTAAGACTTTCTTTTCTTGGGAGTTTCACTAAATACACACAGACAACTGTCACTATTAAGAATAGGTATAACTTAAAAGAGGAAGATGATGTGGGCAGAGAGTAGCAAAAAATCCTTGCAGCACAAATGCCATAAAGAAAAATTTACTTAAAAAACCCTGTAGTTGTGGCTCTGTCACTATATGACCACTATACGACCTTTGATGAGTTAATTTATCTGAGTCCCAGCATTCCCCATCTATCTGTGAAATGGGTGGTGGTAGTGTGAGAAATTAATATTTAGCTCTTATATTTAATAACTAATTATATATGAGGACCAAAGTTTTGCCCCTTTTCTACTTCCTCATTTAGAAACCAAAGAGTGAGGGAAATATCTCTTAGAGCTATATCCAGACCAAGTTCTAATCAGACAGTAAAAGAAATTCTAGTTATGGGCTAACGGGCATATTCTTGCTCATTGTGTTTGCACAGAAAGGTCTGGGGAAAGGTTGATTCTCCCTATTATCAAGACAAGTGATATGGAAATTTTTGTCTCTGATCAAGATTTGAGAGACTTAAGTCATGTACCCCAAGACCTTCATTTTAATATAGCCCATACCTGTCTTTGTATTAACCAATCTCAGTTGATTGCCACCTCTCAGGAATACCTCCCTTTTGAAGGGCATATAAATTGTGGCCCCACCGTCATTAGGATACTTTGTTCTGAGCGAGATGGCAAAATGACCATCCTTTCATTAATAACCCGCTAACCTGCTGACCTTATTAATAAAATTATTAAATTGCACATCACAGTAGCACATAATTTCTCAGGTCCATTCTATTTCTAAGATTCTATGATGGATATTTTAACCTTATACACTACAAAAGGGGAATCACTTTCTTTTAAAATTTTGCAAAGGAGTCACAGCAACTTAGTCTATGTCCATGAAATAGTGAGGAGAAAAGAAACCAGAAAATGAAGCCCAAGGCATGGGATCTATACCAATGCTATGGTTTTTTAAGGGATGATAGTATATGAACATAGTAGGTTCTCCATTTATGCATTTTGTAATCTACCAATCAGTTTAGTGATGATACTTTGCAGAAGTATTTGAGGGGAGATCATTTACCTGCCTCCCAGTGCCACACAACTGGTGAGTGTCTCAAGGAGAATCTGATTCCAGATTTCCTGACTCTAAGCCTAGAACTCTATTGATTGCCTTATGATGCTTTTAAAGCAACATTTTTTTTTCTCTTTTACCTTTCCTGTATTCATATGAAACTACAGTTTTCCTGATTCTTTTTTTCACAATAACCCTGTGTAGTTGGTTGTTCAAACATATTATTTCTATTTTACAAACTGAACTGAGGCTCAGAGAGGTAAACACAAAGTAAATGAATCAATATGGATAGGACTTGGATTTCCAAGTCAGGTAGACCTTTGTTCCAGTTCCACTTCAGACACTTATTGGTATGATCCGGAACAAGTCACATAACCCCTCGGGGTCTCAGTTTCCTTTTCTGTAAAATGAGGGATTTGAACTTAATGGCCTCTAAAGTCCCATTCAACACCCTGCCAATGATTTTAAGTATCAGATCAGAATTTGCACGCAAAAGTCTTTCCTAAATTCCAGGTCAAAGAGTTTACTCTATATAATCCTGCTTGATTAAGAAATCAGTCAATAGTCCCATGGAAAATGGGAACCAACATGTTGTCATTTTTTCCCTGCTTTGGCTATCATACTATTTGTGCTGTTTTGAAGTGGGGGAGGTTGCAGCTCCTGATAAGCTTAACTTCATTCCCTCCACGTGTCTCACAGCCTATCCTTATCCCCTCCTCTCCCTGCCCCCGGCCCTCTTCCATGCTTCTTGATTCCATTATTCTCTTCCCACTCCCACTTCTGGTTTAGACAAGTATTTTGAGGGGGTAGTTGGAAGCTGAAGGTAGCAAATTGGGAAATGTACTTTTTTGAAGTGTTAAAGCAACTGTGCCAGAATGAAGGTTGTGTTCCAAAGGTTGAAGCTCATTATTGGTATTTTTTGGACATATACACTCTTGACCCTGATAATAAAGAAAATGTGATGCTGTCAGGGTTATAGATGACTGTGGAAATGACTCCAGAGAGCTGATCAGAGAGGGGTGACTCATAGCTAGATCACCACCAGACACCAACTGGCTCGTGTTGCTGAAAAATTTATGTTATAGGTCTGTTTTAAATGTTAAGTGGTTGTGGCACATTCTGTTCACCCTGCTTGGAGAATGGCCAAGTAAAATTCACTCCTACTGGGAGTCTGTCAAAAGCCTGCTACTACAGTAATGCTGTTAGCACTGGGAAAGCATGAGCTGCATTTACATATCACCACCTACCCACAGACCTGGGAGCCTTCTGCACCCCACTTCCAAGTTCTCACCTGAACCTGTTCCCCTCTAGGAAATGGAAAGCAACATTAGCTTCTACTTTACAGGAGAAACTGAGCCATGAGATGCTAAAGTGTCCAAGTTCAGTAAGGAGTTAAGAGAAGATCTGAGAAGGAAAGGAAAGGAAGCAGAATTAGCCTCTATTTTACAGAAGGAGAAATTGAGTCACAAAGTGCTGAAATATTCAACTTCAGGCGGGAGTTAGCAGCAGAATTGAGCAGGGAAGGGAAGGGAAGCACAATTAGCCTTTACAGAGGGAGAAACTGAGTTACAAGGTGATGAAATATCCAATATCAGGAAGGAGTTAGCAGAACTGATAAGGGAAGGGAAAAGAAAGGAGATATTTATTATGGACCTACTGTGTGCCACTAACTGTGCTGTTTTACAAATCTCATTTGATACTGATAAGTAGATGCTAATATCATCCTCATTACATCCGAGAACACCAAAATAGTCAGAATTTAAAAGATTTGCCCAAGAGTTACACATTTGAACTCAGGTATTCCCAATTCTAGGCCCAGCACTCTATCTTTTGAGGGAAGATTCAGAAAAAACAGAATTTAGAGTAAAAAAAAAGACATCAATTCCCTAATTCTTCTCATACAAAAGGATTCCTTACTATTAATACTCAATAAGTCATTGTACTGCTTCTGCTTGAAGACTCCCAATGAGGTATAATTTATCACCTTCGTTGGGACAGCTCCAATTCTTAGTAAATTATCAGTCTCTTTGCGGCTTTCACCCAGTGCTCTTATTTCTGCCTTCTAGGGCCAAACAGTTTTTTTTCTCCGCATGACATGTGAAGGACTAGAACATACCCATCATTTTTCTTTCACATTAGCCCTTTGAGCTATGGGCTAAACAAGCCTAGTTTCCTCAGTTGACCTTCATATGACTTGAATTCAAGACTCTTCATTATCCTGGTTGCTGTGTCCAGCATATAACTATCCTTCTTAAACTCTATAGTCTAGAAAAAAAATTAGATTTAGATATTTTAAAAATCTGACTCCATTTATAAGCTATTTAGTGAAGCTTAAAGACTTTTAGAAGGTCATGTAGTTAGTTCCAGAGCTACCAGAATAAAGTATTCCTAATTCAGTGCCTTTTTTTCTTTATTTCCTTCCCCTCTCCCTCAATCCTTACTCCCCATGTTTAATTTCTTACTGGAATGAAGGATGTATAATTTCTCTTACATAAACTCTTTATAGGCAGGGCCCTTATCTGGTCTTTCTTTTATGTTCCTAGCATGACAATGCTAGGAACATAGTAGGTCCTTAGTAGCTGATAAATTGATTAGAAGCTGGAAGCTGACAGAGAATTTGAATATCAAATTTGCTATCACTTTAAGATGATAAAGTGATCCAAATGTGCTTTCCAAGTAATGCTTGCTAGGGGTGCCTTGTTCAAGTCAATAAGTGATCGAACCTTTGAATGGCTGGTGACACACATAAATGGAACTCTAAACACCAAGTTGTCAAGATAGTGCTCTTTATTGGCATTCTTGATGTGGATGGATTTGAAATCTCTTATATAAGTACAATTGGGTGAGAATGCATTTAGCACACATTGAACAGAAGGAAAAAAAGATGGAGGTAGAGATTATGCTTAAGGATATAGGATTGGAACCCACAATCCACAATTGTGGAACCCACAATAGTTTGAATGAAACTTGAACTCAGAAAAAGTTTCCAGGTGCAGAGATGCATTTTCAAATGAAGAGAGAGCAGAAAGACTGTCCTTTGTGGTTTTTGATCGTCATTAATTTTATCATTTATTGGTCTGTGAGAGGCAGTAGTGGCTCAGTGAATAGAGGATTAAGCCTGAAGGCAGGAAGACTTACCTTTCTGAGTTCAAATGCACCCTGAGTCATTAGCTGTATGATTCTAGGCAAGTCACTTAACCCTGTTTGCCTCAGTTTATTCATTATAAAATGAGCTGGAGAAGAAAATGGCAAACCACTCTAGTATCTTTGCCAAAAATAAACCCAAATGAGATCACAAAGAAATGACTGAAAAAATGAATAACAAAAAAAGAGGGGCTCCAAGTCAGGGAGATTTGGGTTTCAGTGCTGCTTCTGAAACCTATATGACTCATTTTGTTTAGGACCATCTCATCTCAGAGACTTAGGTCTCTCAAATCTTGGTCAGAGACAAAAATTTCCATATCACTTGTATTGATAATAGGGAGAACCAACCTTTCCCCAGACCTGTCTGTGCAAACATAACGATCAATAATATGTCTATTAGCCCATAGCTAGGATTTCTTTTACTGTCTGATTAGATCTTGGTCTGGTTATATCTCTAAGAGATATTTCTTTCACTCCTTGGTTTCTAGATGAAGAAGTAGAAAAGGACAAAACCTTGGTCCTACTATATAATTAGTTAATAAATATAAGAGAGATATATTCATTTCTCACACTACCACCACCCATTTCACAGATAGATGGGGAATTCTTGGACTCAGATGAATTAACTCATCAAAGGTGATATAGTGACAGAGCCACAACTACAGTTTTTTTTAAAGTGAGTTAGTTTTTCCTTATGGCATCTCATCTCTGAGACTAAGTTAAAGAATATTATGTATCTACATCTGTGATGGGACTGTCAATACTGTGAATTCACTACCAAGATGAAATTGAGTCTACATTGCAGATGTTCTCAAAAGATGTCCTGAGCATTTCATTGAGTGTGAGACAAAATCCCTCCTCTCACCAAGAAATGTATATGTTCCTCATTTGTAAAATGAAAAGTCTGACTTCTGAAGTCCCTTTCAACTTTTGTTTTATGAATCTTAGCCATTTAACCTCTATGGGCCAGTCTATTTTTCTTTAAAATGAGTGAAATGTACTGGATGGCATCTAAGGTCCCTTCATACTCCCCAACTCCCATTCTAGATCTATGATTTTATGGCAAAGAATACCACATTGTGAGCAACATTTTGAGAACCACTGGATTATAACCTTGCTTTTGGGTATCTTCCTGGTTAAAGCAAGACTGTATCTGAATAACTGATGATTCTCACATATATTTATTTCTATTTCACAAGAGATTTAAGTAGAACCTCAAACAAGGCATTCTATTTGCCATTAGCTGGATATATGCTCATTTTTTTGTTGATTTTTTTCAGACAAGTCCTTATCTTCTTTTTCTTTTTTGTCTCCTCTGTCTATCCACACATTTGTAGGCTATCAGCTTTGAGTAACTCTGATTTAATTTCACCAATATAAAATTGCAATAATACTTTAATCATCACATATTCATCTTAGAACAAGAGGAATATACAAGGGAAGGCAGTGAGTAGGTAGTCCTTGATTTTGCTTTGGATTTATATGACTGCCCCCTTCTTAATGAAAAGATAACACAAAGCTTTTCACCTCTCTTTTCACTTATAATGGATTTTTCCCTTGGAAAATCCCCCTCCCTGCTTCCCCTAATCTCTAAACTAGTTTGCCATGGCATGCTATGTCAGAAGTCATATTTCATAGGGTAGAAATATTACCCTGCAATTTTTCATTTAATATCTTTTCAGCTCAGTGCCCATAGCATTCTATAACCACACTCCATATTTGTTCATATGCTTCATAATCCATAACCCAGGCTTTCTGTTACTCATTTGTTGTTTAAATATGATCTTTGATGATAATGTGCAAACAACCTTGTCAGTATTAACAAGTATCATGATTTGGACTGAAAAGTACAGAGCTAAAATGTGAGTATAGTAGGAGTTGGTTAATTAGTACCAAGTGAATGAGGAGATCCAGAGATTTGGCAAATTAACATGCAAAAAAACACCTGCCATAAATCCTTAAGGCTTGTACTACCTTCCAGAATGTAGTTTGTTCATTTAATTGGACAAGTCCCAGTTAGTTTAGGTAATTTATGACAATGCTCCATGGTTTGTTAGTGCATTTGCTGTCGTGAATGCTTTGCAAATACAGTGGCATCTGCATGCTTGGAGAGCGCAGCTCAGTCTATGGGAAAGTCCAGTACTTAGCTGTAAGATTACTTCTCTATAGCCTTTTCTATCGTCAAGTCAGTGGAAGGTGAGCATAGCCACGTGTACATTGACACATATACTGTATTACACTAAGGCTAAGGGAATGGGTAAGTTTCAGACATAGTAGGAATTGCAGGATAGAAATAGGACAATGAATCTGTGCATGATGAAGTATAAACAAAGATAGACCTTAATTCGACTGATTCAACAAATACCTGTTAAGAAAAAAATGCTATGTGTAAAAAAATTAGCATGCTAGATTAGCGACTTTAGGAGACAAAGATAAGTAAGGGAGATACTTACCCTGAATAGCTTATAATTGAAGAGGGTAAACAAGATGTATGTTCTACTGAGTAAGAGGCAGCCTGGCTTGGGGAATAAAAAGCAGGTTTTGAAGCTAGGAGGACCTTAGTTCAAATCTTCTCTCTGATACATGGCCCTCAGCACTCACTTTTTAGGACTCTAAGCAACTCTGTAATACTCCAAGTTGCAGAGAAAGTGCTATCAAAAGGAGCTTCCTCATTTGGGAGATTCTCATGCCAGTGAAACCATGGGTCCATCTGTCATATTCTAAAAGCAAAATTGAGAATTATAAGTGATAATTACAAGGAATAAAGACCACTTTCTGCTGATGGAATTAAGGAAAACTTCATGGAGGAGGTGACATTTGGGCTGGGGCTTGGAGCATGGGGAGAAAAAATGGGGAGAAATAGTAAGGAGAGGAATATAGAGAGTTTGTGAAATATTGTGTAGTACAGCTTGTTTGGGATACAGAGGATATGAAAGGGAGTAATATGAGATAATTGTTAAAGGTAGATTGGTACTAGATGAGACCAACCAAATAGGATGTAAGCTCTTGGGAGGGGGAAGAACTGTTTGTATCTCTCTTTCTATTCCCTGCTACTGGTGCCTGGATTATGGCAGGTGTTTAATTGTTGTTTGTCCTTCCTTCTCTAACTGAGTTGCATTTAAGTGAGGGAGGCTGTGCAAGATCATCTGCCTCACTTTCCCCTCCAGAGCCATCTGGGTCCAGTGGAAAGATATAGATAGATTAACATGAGTGGAGATGGCCCTGAACAGAATGAGAGATCTTGGCCTTTTTAAGCTAAAGTCTTCCTCAGGTCTCAGTTTGCCTGAGGTCGCATCCATCCAGTAATTAAAATTAGGTAGCAATCTAGGCAAAGAATCTCTTTAGCCCAAAGATGAGGCAAACACCTCATCTATAGATACCTCCTGAATAATTGTGGAGAGCTAAAGATTTTCATTCATCATTCTTCAGTAGGTAATATGGAGCCATCAAAGAGTTTTTAATATTACAGTGATGTAATTTTAATTTTGTAGGAGAGATTGTAGAGAAATGAGAGTGAATGTAATTAAAAGATTGCTACAATATGAGCCAGGGGGCTGAGGGCACAGAACATTGCATTTATTGTCATACTTGGTTGATGTGGTGTTTAAATTCGTTGAACTTTTTTTATTCTTATAAAGAATGGCTCTCAGATTGGGGATGGAGAGAGAAATATTTGGAAATGAAGATGATGTGAAAATTAAATATATTAACAAAATAAAACCTAAAAAAGAGGCTATTGCAATAGTATGAGGGAACAATCAACCATAAAAATACAGTATTTTCAAAATAGATATTTCTCATTTTATAGATAAGGAAACTGAGGTCCTCAAGATTAAATAACTTTTCCAAAGTCCTTGCACATAAAATAAGTGTAATAAATATTTGCTGATGTAGATTGAACTGATTGTTGCTAAACTTAATTTAAAGGAAAGATCAAAAAGGTAGAAGCCAGAAATGGTAATAGGCTGGAGGTAGGAGGGTCAGCATGGTGACAAGGATTAAAAGCCAGGAAGTTAGTCAGATGTGAGGAAAGGTACAGATACTCCTCAAGGGTCAAGGCAAAGCGGAGGATTAAAAGCCACAAAAATAGTTAAGGATCAGAGAATAAATTTAGATAAGACCTAGATCTAGGCATCAGAAGCTAGGAAAAAAATTATGTAAGCAGACCCAAAACATCAGGGTTAAGAAGATCTTGAAAGTGAGGCAATTTAAGGCCCAACCAAGATAAGGGTTTTTATATGTCTTTTGCTAGGCAGCTAGGAAGAGCAGTGGATAGAGTGATGGCTCTGGAGTCAAGAAGATCTGAGTTCGAATGTGTCCTCAGAGACTAGCTGTGGGAATCTGGGCAAGTTACTTAACCCTCATTGGTATAAATGAGTTGGAGAAGGAACTACTCTAGGATCTTTGCCAAGAAAACTCCAAATGTATAGTTAAACAACTGAACAATAACAATAAAGGCAGAAATAAGTTTCAGGATATTCCAAGCAAATTCTTGAAGAAGGGAAGAGATGAGACACATTAATTTTGATAGAGTGAGGTTTATTCAGGTAAAGAAAGGGTTAACATAATAAAGGCATTTTTTATTTTTATTTAATCTAAGCTGAAGTCACCACTAGTACTACTTTGTTCATGACAGTCATATGACATTTTTGGGTACAGTAGGAGATGAAAATAAATTCATTGACCCCACATTGTTCAATAATTTGGCCCTATTTGGAGCAATATTGTACAGATGTATGCATGACTGCATATACACATGCATGTACACATTTGAACATACAAGCCATTACTTTATCTTTCTGTCATGTAGTCACTTTCAATTTTTTCCTTCTATTAAAATATTGGCAAAGAGGAGTCAGAAAATGTGGTCATCACAAGAAGCCAAGGGAAGGGCATTGTAATACAATAGGTTTGAAATCAGAGAATTTGGGTCAAATCTTGGCTGTGCTAATGTCCTACCTGGATTTGACAAATCATTTAGCCTTCCAGTTTTTTCATCTGTAATATAAGGAGGACTGGCCAGATGCTCTCCAAGGACCCTTTCTGCCTAAATCTATGATCTGTTTTACCTTTCCCTTTGGAATGTAGGCTCCCTACAAGTAGAGATTATTTCATATATTAAATTTATTTCTCCGGTATCTAGCATAGTGATAGTTACATAATGGGCACTTAATAAATGTTTGATGATAAATGAATTCTCTGTTTTTGCTTTAATGTCACCATATTTAATGAAAGAAAGGTCTCCATAAACTAAGAATCAACAAACTATAGATGTAGGTACTAAGTCTTCCTGTTCAGACCATGTTCATCACTAAGAGAACTTGTACAAGTTATGAGTTCAATAATTTTGACTTGTAAGCAAACCATTCTGGGTCGGTAAAGAAAGAGTGAAGAAAACAAAGAAGGAAGGGTGTAAGGAATACCAAGAAGGGGCTTCTGGCTCAATACTAGACTTGCAACCAAAAGGAACCAGGAATAGATTAGACACAGACAGTCTTTGCTCAAATGTCAGAAACAATGGCGATTCTTCTTTTGAGTTTCTGTTTTGTCCACACAATAGCAATCAGCTATCCCAATTTGTAAGGAACCAGAGATTTTTGAACTAAGCATTTCACAGAATTATAGATCCTAGAGCCAAAAGGGGGTCTTCAGAGGTCATAGAATTTAAACTTCATCTGAAGGGTGTATAGTAGTACTTCAGTACTCACTGTTAATTGATTTCAGAAGGCACAACAAATGGAAAAAAAACAATAGTATTGAATGATTTTTTCCCCATAAAGATGACATCTCCAGCCCACAACATCCCTTCCTACCCAAATCCCCAAGGGAGCAAGTCGGGGTTGCAGCTGCATAGAAACAAGCCAGCCTCGCCTACTTTGGCTCCTCTCTTCTTGATCCAACTTATTTTCTGAGAAGAACGAATACCTTTATATTCTCCCATCACCCTACATTATCCAAGCTTTCTTGGGGTAGGGGGCCAGGATGTGAAGGTAGAAGCTACAATTCCCTGACTTCCATTGCTCAGAAGGTACCACCTGGGACTTAAGGCTGCCAAGAATCCTGGGTCCATCACTGCTGCTGCCTCCACCTGGGCTCCTGCTGTGGCTTGAACCACTACTGCTCCTGTATCTGCTGTTTCTCTTCCTGCTAAGCATGCTGGACACTGAATGCCCCTTCCAGTGCTACTGTTTGGAGAACCAAGAGATTCTATGCTGTAGCCACATTGTCACAGGAGCTGCTCCACTATCTGCCCACTAACTAGTTCAGCCTCAGGTTGGTGGGCTTCAACCTGACAGTCCTGCACACTGTTGCCCAGAGAGGAGCTGCTCACAACTAAGGGCAATAATAGCAATGACAGTGGGGACTGAGCAATATGCCTGGCCAACCTCCCACATCCCTACTACTCAATGAAGACAACTACCAAGTATGATGCATCATGTGCTGATGCATTTTTTTCTTGTTGAAAGATGCATTAAATACTGAATTCAATGAGTTTTAAAGCAGAGGATGTACCATTGTACATCTCTTTAAAACATCTTCAACAAGTGGTTATCCAACCACTGCTTAAAAATTCCCAGTGGCAAAGTACTCACTCGTAATGTAACTTATTTTTATTGTTAAGCAATTCTGATTAGGATCTTCTTACTTTTATTGATTAGAAATCTACCCCCCTCCTGTATTTCCCATTCATTTGTCTCAGTTCTACTCTCTGGGACTAAGCAAAATAAATCAAATTCTTCCTGCACATTACTGGAACAAATATTTGGAGTCTTTGTTGATGTTCATTTCAATCCAACTATATGCAAAGCCCTGGGAGAAAAATATCAATATCAAAACAAAACAGTTGCTGTCCTCAAGGTGTTTATAGTCTGCTAGGGAAATTCAGCTTTTATAGAAATATGCTAATACAAATGTCAACTTGAAATAAAAGGGATTATTATATTAGTACCAGCAAAGGTCTTTAATTGAAGCAAGGGATTGCAATTCAGAACACTACACAACACTATAGTGCAAGAGTGCTCAAAAGAAGCATAAGGGGGAAGACTTTAAATACACTTCAATAGGGAGAAGTACTTGGAAAGGACAGCAACAGGGAGGAGTTAAGTTGTTTCACAAAATAGTCAAAGGTTGGGGAGTGATTACCACCTGCTTCTAATAACAGGCTTCAGTTGTAGAGTTCCCACAGATATCCCAAGACTTGCTCCAACCATGGGTTTAATGAGGTCATGAGGCCTTCTGATTATTGCATTCAACACAAAGTAATTTCAAGAGGGAGAGGATGCTACAAACAAGTGGGGGATCAGGAAAGGTATCACATAGAAGCTAGCCTCAGACTTGTGTTTTGGATAAGTTAGATCAGGATTCTACATGGTGGAAGAAGGGAGGGCATTCCAGGTTAGGGTAACCACTTGGGTAAAGTCAGGAGATAGACTGTCATGTATGTACAACAAGTGATCCAAATTTATGTTATGAATCAAGGTATGATTCTTTTTGTGTTCAAAGGGAGTAGAGGGAGGGAGAAGAAGGAAAGAGAAGGGGGGAAGGAAGGAAGGAAGGAAGAAGAAGAAAGAAGGAAGGCAGGAAAGAAGGAAGGAAGGAAGGAAGGAAGGAAGGAAGGAAGGAAGGAAGGAAGGAAGGAAGGAAGGAAGGAAGGAAGGAAGGAAGGAAGGAAGGAAGGAAGGAAGGAAGGAACTGACCAGTTGGGTCCTTAGTGGGGCAGTTACTACTATTCACAGATTGTTGATTGTTGTTTGTTCATCATTTTTAAAGAGGGCCAATGACAACAAGAAGGTGATATCATGACTTACAAGTAAACTGGATTTAAGTGAGGCAAAGTCAACAGCCTCTCCCTCTCTTTCTTCTGGTATAAATGAAATAATATGGAAAAGATAAGTGGAAGCCAGATTGAGGAGGGCTTTCAACACTAGGCTGGAAAACTTGGGTTTTATCTCAAGAAATTGGAAATCATTTGGATTTTGCAGTAGATGGGATGACATGCTCAGATTTATTTTTTCAGAGTTTGATTTGGTAGCTAAGTAAAAGAAATTCCCATGAATGACAATACCAAAGGCTGTGGTCAGATTCATGAACATTGTATACAGATCTCTTTTCTGTTTCTGGCATTTTTCCTGGAGTTGTAGGGCAGCAAATACCATAATGACTTTTCCTTGGCTGTTTCTGAAGCTGCCTGGCTCTCAGGTAGATGACCATTTTCCAGGTGAAGGATCAGCCTATTTAGGAGGTCTCTGGTAAGAATCTTACCAGGATTGATTAAAAGATAGAACCCTTCCACATACACACTGTCACAAGATAATCTTTTTTTTTTTTTAACTATAGAATTGGAAAATGGAGGCATGCAGGTATGTACACATTGATAATAAGATTTGCCAGAACTAGTTCAGTGTTTGAGAGGCTCCAAAGAAAACAAGGGAGAGAAGAGGTATTAGACTGACTGCCAAACTAAAAGATATACAGAAGCATTGTGCTGACATCATTATTGTATGCCTATGAAATCTGCCCAAACTAATAGCACCATGCCAGAAGACTGAATAGCTTCAATTTGAATTGTCTTAGGAAGATTCTGAAGGCAGGATTAGGTACTACACACTGAGGTCCTTTCTCAAACTAAACTGCTAAGCATTCAAACTTTTCTGCAAAGAGTACAACTCTACTGGGCTGTTCATATTGTTTAATTGCCAAATGTACACTTGCCTAAAAACTATTTTACAGAGAACTCATACAAGAGCTCACATAGTAGTCAGAAAAAGTTATATAAGGACACTCTCAAAGTTTCTCTGAAGACCTTTGGATTTGATTGTGAGACATGGGAATTGTTGGCAAAGGACCACTCAACATGGAGTACCTCCATCAAAGAAGGTACTGTGCTCTATGAGCACAGCAAAATTGAAGTAGCTAAAAAAAGTGAGATGTGCAAAGTTAGAGAATCCACCTAAATGTTCACATGGATTATTTGTGCCTGACCCATGGTAAAGTCGTTTGAGCTCATATTTGTCTGATCAGCCACAGTTGGATACACTGTAAATTGATTCTAACATAATGATGTCATTTTGGTTCTGTTTGAGAATAAAGGACAAGAACCAATCAGGTAGAAGAGTATTAGAGAAGAAAAGAGCCCGGAGACAGGGAGACCAAGTAGGATGGTGGAGAGATGGATAAGAGGAGGTGTGGATTTAGTGAATTCTGTATTAAATATTCTGAGTCCCCAAGTCTTTTCTTCTCTAGGTTAAACTTTTTATTAATTTATTTTTTAATAATAGTTTTTCTATTTTTTCAAAATAGATACAAAAACAGCTTTTAACATTTACCCTTGCAAAACCTTGTGTTCAAAATTTTTCTCCCCCTCCCCACCTCTCCTTTCCCCTGGACAGCAAGCAATCCAAGATAGGTTAAACATGTGAAATTTTTAAAACATATTTCCACATTTATCACGGTGAAAAGAAAAATCAGATCAAAAAGGAAAAAACGAGAAAGAAAAACAAGCAAACAAAACATCAAAAAGATGAAAATACTATGTTGTGATACACATTCAGTCTCCATAGTTCTCTCTCTGGATGCAGAAGGTTCTCTCCATCACAAATCTATTGGAATTGCCTTGGATCACCTCATTGTTGAAAAGAGCCAAGTACATCACAGTTGATTATTACATAATCTTGTTGCAGTGCACAATGTTCTCTTGGTTCTACTCACTTCACATAGCATCAGTTCATATAAGGCTCTTCAAGCCTTTCTGAAATCATCCTGCTGATCATTTCTTATAGAACAATAATGTTCTATAACATTCATCTACCATAACTTATTCAGCCATTCTCCAACTGATGGGCATCCATTCAGTTTCCAGTTCCTTGTCACTACAAAAAGGGCTGCCACAAACATTTTTGCACATGTGGGTCCTTTTCCTATTTTATGATCTCTTTGTAATATAGAACCAGGAGAGACATTGCTGGATCAAAGGGTACAAACAGTTATGTAGCCCTTGGGGCATAGTTCCAAATGGCTCTCCAAAATGGTTGGATCAGTTCATAATTTCATCAACAATGTACTAGTGTCCCAGTTTTCCCACATCCCCTTCAACATTTATTATTGCCTTTTCCTGTCATCTCACAGACTAAACTTTTTAGAGGACAATTTTTTTGGTATTTTTTTATTTATTTATAATTTTTTGACAGTATATATATGCATGAGTAATTTTTTTTAAACATTATCCCTTGTATTCATTTTTCCAAATTATCCCCTCCCTCCCTCCACTCCCTCCCCCCGATGACAGGTAATCCCAAACATTTTACATATGTTACAGTATAACCTAGATCCAATATATGTGTGTAAATCCAATTTTCTTGTTGCACATTAAGTATTAGATTCCGAAGGTATAAGTAACCTGGGTAGAAAGACAGTAGTGCTAACAATTTACATTCAATTCCCAGTGTTCCTTCTCTGGGTGTAGTTATTTCTGTCCATCATTGATCAACTGGAAGTGAGTTGGATCTTCTTTATGTTGAAGATATCCACTTCCATCAGAATACATCTTCATACAACATTGAAGTGCTGTTCATTTCACTCAGCATCAGTTGATGTAAGTCTTAGAGGACAAATTATAAGTTCTTTGAGGGCAGAGACTATATATATATATATACATATATATATATATATGTATATATATATATACATACAAACACACACACACTATATATATATATCTTTTTACCTTTGTCTTTCCAGAACCTAGATAGAACCTTGTATGTGATAGATCTTTATTAAATGATTTTTGAACTGAACTAATCTAATTTTCTTTACTTGATCTTCTTACTGTCATGGGATTGCTTCTTCCCATTCCTATTTGTCTTAAAACTGTACAACACATAATTATTATTTTTTTCCTAAGAAAAAGGGGGTAGAGTTAGAGCTGGAAAATATTTCATACATATTCTTAGTACAGAGAAAAGTGGTATTATCACTTCTTTCACTTTGTACTGTATACTTTGATTAGCACTGCTTAAGATCACTGTAACATTTTTGGCAGCCTCAGTACATTGTTGACTCCTATTGAGATTGCCACTCCCTAAAACTCACAGGTCTTTTTTCCCCACAAAGATAGCTTTTTTTTTGTTGGATTAGATTCAGTTCACTATTCCAGCTGTTTGAAAATCCAGATTCTGTTATCTAATAAAGTATTAGCTCTCCCTCCTATTCTCATTTCATCTACAAATTTTATAAGCATGCCATTTATGTCTTTAATATTTTTTATCAAAGGCTTGGATAAAAAGGAGATAGTCTTGTACAGAGTTTCATGATCACTGATAAGACTACTCCCGCCAGGTCGACAGGGATCAATTAATCCCCACTCTTTAGTTCTTGTCTTTTATACAGTTCTAAACCCACAACTATCATTACTTCTCCTTTTTGTTCACAAAAAAAAAATATTGTGAGAGATTTTTTTGAAATACTTAGTTGAAACCCAGGATACTTTGTGGCATGTGTCTGATCTGCCAGTTTTGTAACCCTTTTCAACAATGAAATAAATTTATATGCCTTATTCTAAACAAATACATGTAGATTCTTTGTGATCATAGTTTCTTTTTCTAAGGATAATAAATTGCTACTTTAATAATACAAGGTTCTAATATTTTTTCTGAGATTTGATGCTAAGTTCATTCACCTTCTTCACTACTAGATTTGCTCACCTCCAATCCTGTAGTGCCTCCCCAGTTTCGGCATTTTCCCAAGTCATTAACAGCAATTCAACAACTACATTTTCTATTTTCTTTTTCAGCCTCCTAGGAGGCAAATCATATGGGTCAGGGATTTGGAATTCAAGGATAGCAGTTAGATATTCTTATCATTTACCCCTCAGTTTCAATTTCCTGTTAAGTAACTGTGCTCTTATCCTTCCCAAATTGTATATTATTCTATTTGATGGAGAGAATGAAAGCAAAATAAGGTTCGAATGATTCAGTTTTGTTTCCATCTTACATTATCATTGCCCCATCTGCAAGCATAGTTTTATTCTTTTTTATTCTTCTTTTTGCCTCTAGATAGACGAGAAAGAGGTCTTTGTTTTTGCTCTTCTTAGAATTTACTGGAAACATCAACTGATATTTGGTTTTAGATTTTTTGATAATAGTTTTACTTTTTCTTTGTACATATTCTTTTAATCATTCGTTCACTGTGCATTTATTAACATTTACTTTTTGACAACCATTTTAGTAAATTTTGAGAATGAAAAGTAAACCTAGTTCTTGTCCTCAAGAAGCTTAGGTTCTAATATAAATATGATAGGTGCATACACAATTCATACAGAAAGGTTGATGGAACTTGTCTATGAGCTCCTTGTATAGTCTTATGAGTCTTTTGAGATATTGCACTCTTTTCTTCTTCATTGGAATACCTTTGCGCCATAATTATCAGAATTTTATTCTTTCATTCCTTTTTACTCAATTCTCCTTTTAAAATCTCAGACCACAATTTTTTCTGAATTATATGAAATCATTTAAATGCAGTAGCAAAAACAGACTTACAAAAAGAGAAAAAAAAGAAAACTACATTTTTTGGATAATGAGTTGATTTGAACACTTAATCCAGCAATACTTTGAAACTTGATATGTACCCAATGGCATAACTTCTAAATATTTAAAGAATTAATTAGTTAAATTAATTATAAGGAAAAATAACAATTAAAAATACAATAGTAGAGGAACTCAAATTATCCCTATTTACCCTAGGTAAATATAATCAAAAAATTAAACAAGACAGCAATTTGAGACCTGAATGGAATTTAAAAAACTAAATATTATAGACCTTTGGCTATTATTGAATGGAAATAGAAAGAAGTGTACACATTTTTCAGTTCTATAGCATTTTATAAATTCATTATATCTTAGGATATACGTATACACTTCACAAACAAATGCAGAAAAGATAGAAATATCACACACATCTTTCACTGATCATAAGACAATAAAATTTCATTAAATAAAGGCTACAAAAAAAAGATACTACAAAATCAGTTGAAGACTAAATAACAATCTCAAAAAATGATAGGTGAAATAACAAATTACAGAAATGATCGATGATCTCCTATAAAGTTAAGATTAAAATGAAAACAATTAACTTGGAAAAATCTTTTCAACAAGTTTTTTTTTTGTGACAAAGGTCCCATTTCTGAGATATATAACAAAACTGGTTCAAATTTAAAAGTTAGATACATTGTCCAATTTATAGATAGTCACAAGCAGTGAGCAGGCAATTATATAGGGAAGAAATTCAGACTATCTATAGCCACATGAAAAATGCTCCAAAAGCAGAGAAATGCATATTAAAGCTATTCTGAATTTCTATTTCACACCCTTCACATTGGAAAAGATGACCAAAAAGGAAAATGACAAATGTTGCGGGAAAACAGGGATATTGATGTGCTACTGTTGGTAGACCTGTGAATGGTTACAACCACTTTAGAAAGGAATATACAAAAAGTTATTTAACCCTTTAACTCAGTGAAATCACTATTAGGTCTATGCCTAAAAGAGATAAAAAGAAAGGGGAAAAGTTTGTATAATGTAAATATAATACCTGTTTTTGTGGTTTCAAAGAACTAGAAACCAAGGGGATGCTCATTAGTTGAAGAATGGCTAATCTGTGACACATGAATATGATAGAATGTTATTGTGTTGCAATAAATGTGGAAATAGATAATTTCAAATAGACAATTAATCCTATAAAATCAGTATTACAAAAATGAACTTTGAAGAATGATGAAATGAGTAGAATGAAGACAATTTGTACAATAACAACACTGCAACAAAAGATCCAACAATAGGGAAAGCTGTAAGAATTATGATCAATAAAATGACCACTAATGATTCTAGAGGATTGATGATGAAACATGCTATTCATTACAAAGAAAAGAGATAATGGATTTAATTTATAAAATGAAATGTATATTTTTACAAGTAGCCTTTGGCAGAATTTATTGTGCTTGACTATGCATATTTGGAATAAAAATTTAAAAAATAGGTACAGGTGGGAAGAAGAGAGAAGAGATTTTAGTCAATTTAAAAAACAGAGGGAAGGGGTGTTATAGGTGTAGTTTGTACATGAACTTTCAGATAGGGTCAATTGATTATTACTTTTACTTTGTCATAACAGAACTTTCATGAAGTGGAGGTAATTTGCAAATGTCTATAGTAAACAAAATATAAAAAAACTTAAAAGATGTTCTTTCTTAAACACTAAGGTATTAGATTATACACAGTATTGTGGTGAAGATGAAAATAACATATGTAAATCATTTTGCAGACTTAAAACACTGCTTAAATACTAGCTATTTTTGTTATGAGCTATAAAATGGTATGGTTTTTTTCCTTTCAAGGTCACTATTATTTTATTTGCTTTTATGTTTTATTCATAGGTTTTGCTTTTAGATCACAATCATTTTCCATCATGTCCCACCCTCAGAGTGAGTTTTATTTTATGACAGAGAAGAAATAGCTATGCAAAAAACTAAGACAGTAAGGAAGTTTGACAATATATGTTACAATCCACATCCAGAGTCACTTGACCTCTTCAATAAAAACAGAAGATGTACTTCGTCATCTCTTTTCCAAGACCAAGATTTGTTATTATAATTATATAGAATTCAGTTTAGTTTTATTTTTCTTTTTTAATTTCTATTTATGTGTGTATGTATATATGTTTACACATATGTATACATATATGTGAGAATGTGTATGTGTATGTTTTCCTTACAATACAGAAGGTCTAGAGAGACTAGAGGTATAGAGGAATATAAAATGCTGCATAGAGAGATCAATTGATCATTTTTCTGTGATTTAAAGCTTTGTCTGAGAGCTCTGAGAGATTTGGCCAAAGGTGGAACTTGAACCTTGGACTTTCTAACTCAGACCAACTGTCTATTCACTATATTTGCTATTTTATTACTTCAGATGGATATTTCCATTTACATAACAAGAATTACTATGTATTTGTTATTCATTGACATCTTTATGATCCTATTTAGGGTTTTCTTACCAATGATACTAGAATAGTTTATTTCTTTTTCTGTCTTATTTTTCAGATGAGGAAACTGAGGCACACATGATTAAATGACTTGCCTAAAGTCTCATAGCTAGGAAGTGCCTGAGTCCAGATTTGAATTCAGAAAATGAGTCTTCCTCATTGGTATTCTATCCACTATACTACCCAGCTACTGATACACATAACAAGCATTTAATACATGTTTATTGAATTCAATTTAATTCCATATACAAAGAAGAGCAACAAAAAGAAGATTGTATGTGAAACTGAATCTTAGTTATATTATTTGAACTTTTCCATGTATATTAAATATAAGGTGATAGTAATAGAACTATTATGTTGGAAAACATGTCTTTTGGTACTCTAATCTATCACTTTACAACCTAGAGGTAGAAATTATTGCTTCATTCTCAGCCTTCTGATATTCCGATTGGTTTTTTAATTGATCAGAATTTTTAAGTTGTTTTCCTTTCAAAGATATTTTTCTTTACACCATTGGAATTATGAAAATTATTCTTGTTAGAATACTGTACACAGCAACAACAAAATTATGTGATGATCAACTCTTATGGACTTGGCTCTTTTCACAATGAGGTGATTCAGATCAGTTCCAATAGTCTTGTAATGGAGAGAGCTATCTGCATCCAGAGAAAGGATTATGGGGGCTGAATGTGGATCACAACATAACATTTTCACCTTTTTTGTTTGTTTGCTTTTTTTTCTTTCTTACTTTTTTCCTTTTTGATATGATTTTTTTGGTGCAGTGTGATAAAGGTGGAAATATGTTTAGAAAATTTCCCATGTTTAACATATATTGAATTACTTGTTGTCTAGGGGAGGGGAGTGGGGAGAAGAGAGGGAGAAAAATTTGGAACACAAGGTTTTACAAGGGTGAATGTTGAAAACTATATTTGCATGAATTTTGAAGATAAAAGCTATTATTAAAAGGGTTTTTTAAAAAAAGAAAAAACAAAATAAAAATTATTCTTTTATGCTCATTTTAACTTATTTCTTATACTACCTTAACATTCTATTACATCCATATATTATAATTTGCTTAACCATTTTCCAATTAACTGGCAATTATATTGTTTCTGGGTTTTTTGCTATTACAAAATATATTATAAATATGTTTTTACACATTTTTCTATATTTTTGATCTGGCAGTTGGTATTCCTGAGTTAAAGAATATTTATATAGTGACTTTTGAGGTATAGTTCAAAGTTGTTTTAAATAATGATTAAATACTCCTATAGTAATCTAATAATTGCTATTTTCTTTTTTGCCAACCTAATAAGTGTAAGATTTTTTTTTTAAATTTGAATTTCCTTTAATATCAGTGACTTGAAGTATTTTTTTTTTCATTTGTTTCTTGATAAGTTGCCTTTGTTCTCTTGATAGTTGTCTGTATTGTTTTATAATTTATCTTTTGGGGAGAAACATATTCATGATTTCTTATGATGTAATTATATTCCATTACATTTCTACACCACTATGTGTTCAACTAGTTCCCAAGATCCAAAACCTTTTTTTATTTTTAAAAATCAGTCCTTTTTTATTGGTCAGAATCATGTTGAAAAAGATGTTCCCCTTGTCATTTCTTCAGCTTTCTGAAAGATGAAATTATCAGCACAGCAATTCTAAAATTTATCAAACGTTCAGTTTTTAACAAAGAACAACCTCCAGCAGATACCTAGGTAGTTGAAATTCCCCATCATAACTATATCCTTCCTCTGTGACAGCTTTGTGATCTGTATCCAGAACTCATCATCTATTTCTTCTATCTAGCCAGACAATCAGTAGTATACTCTCAGCATGATAGAAGGTTTCCCCCCTCTTTCTCTAATCTTTACACAACTGTTCCCCATCATCCTTCCTCATCAGGTTCATGGATTTCCACCTGACTTTATATCTTGGTGATATACAGTCTATTCCACAACCTCTTATATATAATTTATTCCTTTTGAACAAGATGAATTCTAATTCTATATTCTAGAAATGAGTCATATCCTGCCAAATAAAAATGATATCTAGGAGGTCACATTTACCTCCTGCCTCCTGTCCTAAGATCTCTGGCCTATTTTGTTAGCTATACCTGGCATACCTTGTAGATAGATATCTGAGAGCACAAGTATCATTTCTTCTCCTTGTTAATTGTTTCTTGCTAATTGCTAGGTATAATCACTGCTATGCTTTCTTTGCCATATCTGATATCCAGTACTCTACAGTATTAAGTTTAGTGCTTATGTCTGCTTAGTTTTTTTATTCCATTTCTATTCTTAGTTAAAACTATCTTGATTAGATCATCAAGTCTCCAGGGAATTAAATTCTTCCCAGCCTTCATTATTTGTGCTCTGTCCCTGGTCAAGATCCCATCATTCCTCTATCTTTACTTCCAGTTCAGAAAGCTAGATCTCATTCTCTGATAACATCTTTTGAGTTAGTAGCTCACTGTCCATATCCTTCTTTCTCTTATGAAGTTCCTCTCTCTTCTATCAGAAAAAGTGATGAAAACCTCACCTCTTCTCCCTGAATCATTCAGTCTCCAGCCCAGAGTTTATATAGAAATATCCTTATAGCAAGAATTGTTTAACCTTGAAATGGACTACTGAGGGAAATTTGGTCTCTCTTTCACTGAAGATCTCCTGAAATAGGATAGCTCCTTATCTGCCTGAAATAGAGCCAGGGCAAGGCATTTTTATATTTGCCTTAGATGAGTTATAAAAAAAGTTGCACTCTCCTTGTTTTTCCTCTGGTCAAGTAAATATGAACAGAATTTGATCTCTTAAAAGTTTATTAGTGACACTGCTTTTATTGAAGGTGGGATTATTGTTTGTTTTTAAGCATCTTATCTGCATAGAGAAACATCTTCCATGAATCCTCTTCAGTACCTGCTCTTGGAATTATCTGGGGCACTAAGAGTTTACATCACTTTTTCAAGGTCACATACCCAGTATATGTCAGAGCAAGACTATGGACCAAGATCTACTTGCCTCTGAAAGTTATCTGCATGTCAGCAGTCTCTCTTGGGTCACTATCACACATTTATTTGACATGACTAAATACTTATGTGCTATGTAGAGTGTAATTTTCTGGCAATAATAGAAGTAGGATCATAAAATTTATTATGAAAAGTATTCCTTATAGTCATCCTTTCTCCTTTTGACCTCCACTGTATTCTCTTTGGCTGCCTCTATGCTAGTTTCTTGGCTTGGGATAATTTAAATGTGAAAGGAGCAGATCAATATTATTGACATTATCATCATACATTAATAGTGTTCTTATCAAAGCATCTTCCAGGCATGTACTCCATCTACTCCTCAATCACTCTATAGAGTAGAGATAGATGAACTCTCAATGTTTTTTTCTGTCTTCTGCCCATCAATTTGTATCAGATGATTTATGTTCAGAAGTCTTCAAATGACATTAAGGTTTTCTGGAAAATTGTCTCCTGAGGCAAATATTCATTCTATTGATTTCACAGCATAATATATCTGGAGCCAGAAGAAACTTTAAACATAATGTAAGACAGCTATGTGGTGTAATGGTTAGAGCCCTGTCCTTGGAGTCAGGAAAACCTGAGTATAAATCTGACCTCAGATACTTATTAGTTTGGTGACCCCAAGCAAGTGATGTAACTTCTGTCTATCTCAGCTCCTCATCTATAATGATATGAGATAATTACAATACCTTCCTTCTACTACTGTTGTAAGGATATAAATGATAGCTATTGATAGGAGTCTTGTTCAGTTCCACAATTAGAGGAAACTGAGGTTTAAGGAGGTTGAAGTGAGTCAAGTCCCTTGCCTTGAAGTTCCATCCCCTCTGCTTTCTCTAGTTTATCATATTACTAGTGACTGTGTGAGACAATTATGAGATTATGAACAATGATATTTGCGGTAACATAGAGGAATAGGCAGAGGTCTTGGAATGAGGATGAGATAAGTTCAAGTTCTATTTCTGACACATCCTAATTATGTAATATATAAATATATATGTGTAATTACTTATATATGTGTGTGTATATACACATGAACACACATATAAAATTATATAAAGACCATCACTTATTTTCTCAGTTCCCAGTCAAGTTTCTAAAATTTGAAGTTATAAGCAAATTTCCAATTTGAAAGAGTTTCTATTCTGGGAATTTGCTAAACCAGTGAAATCACAGGTCTGAATCAAAGTAGTGAATCTCCTATTTGGAGGACAATTTATTAAAAAAAAAAAGGTAAAAGTTCATGGGTCAGTAAGTGTTTGATGGTTATTAGTGAAGTTTATTTAATGTTGCCTGTTCCATTATATGAATGAGATCTGCAACTGCTATTCAGGTCAGATTCATCTTTCGGTTAAGGATCATCTGTGATATAGAACAAAAACAATGACAAGAAATGACAAGAATAAATAATAACACATATATTATTTTGCAATAATAATATAATAATAAAAATATATAGTGTTTTATAGTTAGAAAGCACTTTATCTACTTCAACTAATTTGATCCTCACAACCTAAAAAGATAGGTGGTACAAGTATTATTCTCCCATTTTACAGATGAGGAAATAAAACCTCTGAGAGGTTAAGACTTGCCCAATATTGTACATCTCAAAAGTGTTCAATTCAAGAGTTGAATTCACATCTAATTTAGGGGTCAGTGTTCTTGCTCCATGCCACACTGACTCTGTCCATGGCTTAAACATGTTGTATTTGGGGTATTATAAAGTCTTTGGTACTTGAGGGACTTGGAACCCAACTTTTCTATCGTCAGTGACAGGAAGCCCTGTACGTGTCCATGGGTTTTATTCTGAATTCAATTTTTTTTCTTATTTCTGCTTTTCATAAATGACACTCTGGCTCTACAGACAGCATCTCCTATAGTATTTTCTAATGAGAAGAAAAAATGAGAGGACAAAAGAAATACTCACTGGTTTCAAGGGCAATCAGGTCACATGCATGAGGAATATACAATTTTTCTCATAGAAGCTCTAGAGTTGGGAAGAGTCTATTATGTTTGCCCAGTGTATCTGAGGGAAGTCATCAGTAAAAATGAAATTGATTAAAGCTACTACATGGATTTGGCTCATGCTGAAGCATGAACCTAAGAGAAAAATTCCCCAAATCTAAAAATATTCCATTATAGACCTGTTTTATTTGATATTGCACTAAACTATGCTATACTATATACTATGCTATACTGCTATACTGTATTGTGCCATATAGTATCACATTGTAATATATCATCCTATCTATATTATCATACAGATATTATCATATCATGTCACATCACATCACATCATATCATCACATTATGTTGGTATATCAAATCATATCACATTATATATTATATTATGTTATGTTGTTAACTTTTGGTTATCCTAATTATAAGATGAAATAAAAGTTACTGTAGTTGTATAATTTTATTAATATCAAAATATTTCATGAAAGATAAAAATAAATGCAATTGTTTTCAGTTGTATCTGATTCTATGACCCTATTTAGTGTTTTTATGGCAGAAATACAAGAGGGGTTTACATTTCCTTCTCTAGTTTATTTTATTGATGAGGTAAGTGAGGCAAACTGAGGTACATGACTTGCTCATGATCATGCAACCAGTAAGGCCAAATTTGAATTCACAAAGTCTTCCTTATTTGGGCCCATCACTCTTATCCATTCACTGTACCATGTAACTGCTCAAAAAAGTTAAAATAGGCAATGTAAAAAACTATAGCCATGAACTGAACACAGATTATTTGTTTTTGAAGTATATAATTACTTTTGTGGATATCAAATGCTTTAGAAATATCCTCTACTTGTTGCCTTATTCAGAAAAACTCTAGTTTATAAAGACCTTAGATATAAATTATACTAATATATAATATATACACATGTGTGTATATATGCATATGTAAATATGTAGCGATAAACATATTTATATATCTACATATATATGTATATGATACTTAATGTAGCATTAATTAAATTTATATTTAACTACCCACTATGTGTAAAAGCACTATGCCAAGGATAGGAAAAGATACAGATTTTTGAACAAATATATCAGAAGCTACACCCAGATTTTGTGTTTCAGAAGTTTACAATCTAGTAAGTAAAAAATGTGTAGTTTTTCTTCTCTGTCCCCACCCTGCTACTTTACCAAGGATGAAAGATTCATGGCAGTTCCATAGAAATCAACTGCTTTGTAATGTTCTTCATTTGTACATTGTGCTAGTCTGCAGTGCAGTCTGATGACTATGTTAAGGGGATGGGATTTGGATGCTCTTTAGTACAGAAGAAATTGATTTGCCTAATCAATTAACAACTCTGTGGCCACTGAATACTCATTATAGAGCACAATTCTAGGGCTATGGAAATAGAGAGAGAAAAGGGAAAAGTACAGTCTCAGCTTTAGAATTTGCAGCTGAAATCAGCACCCAGGGCAAACACATAGGAGGAAAAAAATAGAAAATACTTATAAATAAATACATAACTAATCCAGATAATGGTAACATATACAAGTGCCGAGAGGACCTATAGCAGATGATTAAACCTAGGCATTAATTAAGGAAGGCTTCAGACACAATAGGATTTTTAATAAGGAGATGGGAATTGACAATTTAGCAGAGAATAAAGGGAAAGGCATCATGGGTAGTAGAAACAACATGCATCACCACATGGAAATGGCAGAAGGATGAAAAACATGTTGGCTGGAAACCAAATTAGTGGTGATGAGTAACTGAGTGAATGGAAAACATTTTGAACTTGGGTGCTTTGCACTTGAATTTGAATCCTAGTCCTGATTTTTTTTTACCTTGTATGACCATGCTAAATCTCTTAAGCATTCTTGACCATAGTTTCCTCATTGTAAAATTAGGAGGATGAGCTAAATAAGTCATCTTTATTCCTTTCTAGTTCTTAATCAATGATACTGTGATCCTTGAATGTAATAAAGTAAGTGAAGAACATTGAAACATATGCTGTTGTGTTTAAGGATTCCCAGTGCACCATTTGGGGGGAATTCAGTTCATTAAACATTCATCAAGTATCTACTATATGCAGGGTACTGTGGTATCTACTAGAAGGCAGTCTGTCTTGATGTGGGCAGCAGCAGATAGCCCTGGGTTGGCAAACTCTATAGATTCCTAGTGGAATTGGCACGAAGGATAGACAAGTTGGATCTCACCTACTTTGATATATTGTGGGGTGTGGGGGGAGGAGAAATAGTAAACAATGCTTTAATATTACTTTTTTTCTTTTTGTATTATTTGACTTAAACTTTACTTTTCAGTTTATGAGCATTTATTTTATCTGCTTCTAACCTCTTCATGAACACTATTAAAAAAACAAAAACAAAACCCTTGGAAAAAATAGACAGAGTCAAGCAAAACAAAATCCCATATTGGCCAAAAATGTATGTCTCATTCTGCATATTGAGTTTATTACTTCTCTGGCAGGAGGTGGGCAGATTCCAGAGTATCTTTAATATTACTTTTTATAAGTGCATTTATTTTAGTGCCAGACAATTCTGTTCTCCATGGCACATAAATATTTATTTTGTACTGTTGCATATTGCAGTGAAGGCTTAAAGCTTGCATTGGATAGTGATACACATTTCTGGACATATAACAATGAATAAAAATAGTGAAGTTAGGTCCAGGCAGTAAGGAATGGAAATTGAAATAAGCTACTTTTTAAGAGGTAAAATTATACTTATACTTTCATAGCAGACAACAAAATCTGGGCCCAGTTCTGATCCTACAGAGAAGTTTTTGTTGTTTTTTTTCATCAATATATCTGTTTCCATAGCCTCTAAATGAGAATGTGAGCTATTTGAGGACAGAAACTGTTTTACTTCTTTTTATATACCCAATGCTTAGCACAGTGCCTGACTTTATAAATAAATGCTTGTTGATTAATTTGTTGATGCTGTTCCAGATTAATTTCCAACTGTATCCCTTCTTTATGTGTCTACAAAAATCAGTGGGCACCCCAGTTATCCTTGAAGAGTAGAGCATATTCCCAAAAGCTAAAATGATGACGTTCAAGGCCAAACTCTGTAACAGCCATATTGGGAAGTCTCTCAACTTCTCAGAAACCCAGACCTAACAGGAGGAAATATTTGGCTCCCTTTGAACTTGTACATTATGCAGGAGTGGTGAGTTGCCCCAGGCACTCAGGCTCATGTTTTTTTTGGCATGGCTTCAAATGCACTCAGCTGGTGTCCTTAGATAATGGTTAAGTGAAGTTTAGATTAAGAGAAGAGATGAATGAAAACAAAGTCAGCTTGAGATGAAAGAAGGACAAACCCTCTTAGATTTAGGAAATGAAACATACATGCATTAATAGCTGCACATTTCACCCGAGGGTCAGAGATCCCAAATGGTCTCTGGCCCCACCAAACATTAAGCAAAGCAGCTTCAGAGAGGAACGGAAACCATCAAAGGCACTGGATTTTTTCCTCTGGTCTCTCCTTTTAACTTACCATAGTGTGTGTGTGTGTGTGTGTGTGTGTGTGTGTGTGTGTGTGAGAGAGAGAGAGAGAGAGAGAGAGAGAGAGAGAGAGAGAGAGAGAGAGAGAGAGAGAGAGAGAGAGAGAGAAGAGAGAGATGTCAATTGGTCTTTTTATTGGAAGTCCTTTTTAATCTGCCATAAAGAAATAGCCGATGGGTAACAGTGTTCTCTAAACTGTAGCTAAGCAAAGATTTCTGGTGACCTTCACTGTCCCTTCTCATCTTTCCTCTAGTCTATGTGTCATCCTTTTCTCCGCTTTATATTTCTGGCCAGTAATTCTGAGTAGAATACAAGTAGGAGGACTGGGAAATTATGACCTTTAGAATCTCTACCTGCAAAAACATTGCCAGCTTATGTAGGCCTATATAAATGTGCTTGTGACTTTCATCCTGGAGTATTGTCTCTCCCTACCAGCATAAAGATTTTATATTAGGAATGCAAAATTATTTCCAATTTTATATAGAATAGATAATAAAGCCAAACTAATGTACCTCTATTTAAGGTACCTAAAAAGCATCTAGGTGGTGAAATGCACAGAGTACTACACTTACGGTCAGGAAGACCTGAGTTCAAATCCAGTATCAACTATTACTAACTCTTTGTCTCTAGGTAAGTCACTCAACTTCTATTTGTCTCAGTTTCTTCAACTATAAAAAGGGGGCAATAATGGCATCTAACTCCCAGGGTTATTTTGAATATAAAATGGAATAAGGTTTGTAAAATGATTAATATATTTCCTGACTCTTTCTTCCTTCCTCCTTTTTCTTCCTTTCTTTTCCCTTTCTTCCTTCTTTCCTTCCCTCTCTCTATCCTTTCTTCATTTTCCTCCCTTTTCTTCATTCTTTAATTCCTTCCTTCCTTCCTTCCTTTCTTCTTTCATTCCTTCCTCCTTTTTCTTCCTTTCTTCCTTCCTTTGTTTCTTTGTTCATTGTTCCTTTGTTCATCCCTCCCTTCCCTTTATATTTTCAAGTTAAAAGAGCCACACAAGAGATTTTTCTAGTGAAAAGGACAGTATTGGAAGTCATCAGACCAGGGTTTGAAGCCTTGTTCTAACATTTAATTGCTCTGTGACCATTAGAATGCCATTCAAATTTTCTGGGTCTCAAATTCCTTATCTGTTTCAAAACTAACATAACCATCACCTATTCCACTGAGTGGTTGCAGGAAAACAGCCTTGTAAATCTTAAAACACTATGCAAATAAATGGCTATTATTATTTCAAATAATGCTGTTATATTATTTCAAATAATGGCTATTATTATTTCAAACAATGAGGTAATTCAAATAATTCTGGATAATTCTCTTCCTTCTATTTGAACTGCATGCTTCTCTGTAGGTGCTTATATGATTGGTTGACTTGAGAAGAAGCAAGACTCTCTTAAAGAATCAGTGGCAGGATTGTTTCAGAAGTCTTCCAACAGACTCTTGGGCAGTCTTTTTGAAAACTGCATCAGTGCTGAAAGCAGTGAACAAAGTAATCTTGCATGACCTGAATCTTCAGTGTCCTTAGTTCTTGGGATATTCCTGTCTTCTTTTTCACAAGGACTTCTCTTGATCCTAGCTTTGACCTGATTGGATCTTTTGTTCATCTTTAGTGGGATTTGCAAGGATACTTTTTATATCTGTAAGTCCCCGCAAGATCTATTTGTAGGTTAGGGCAAGGTTTACAAATGCTCAAAGACAAATCTAGCCAAGGGACTTCTGTCCATGGTCCTGACTTTATTCTCCACTTGACCTCATGAATTACTCTGATAGCTTCTCAAGTGCCTCTGAGAGGCATGTTAGCTGTGAGCCTTTACTTTGGGTGGTTTCATTAGTGATTTTCTGGGCACTGGACAAAAGGAATAAAGATTTTTCTCTTCACAATTCTTTATGCTGTCTCATGCATGTAGAACCAGAAAAAGGGGGATAGGTAAAATGACATTTTTAAGGAATCTGCATTCACTGCTATCTATAACACCTTTCTCCAAGGTTTCTAATTTATCTGTTCACTTAATAATTATACCCTCTGACATTGTGTGAGAAAATCAGTATCCTATAGTTCATAAAGAAGATCATGGGATCTTAGTCTTTAAGCTAGAAGAAATAAATTACAGTCCTATTATCCTATAGATAAAGACATTGAGGCCTGGTGAAGTTAAGTGATTGCCCCAGGGTCATAATACTAATACACATCTGAGAAAGGATTGACATCTACATATTAAACTGGAGAAAGTAAAACACTGTTATGGTGTGATTGAGGTCTCCCAGCATGCCATTAGAGAATCAATGCTAAATTTCAAACAGTAAGGAAATGTGAATTGGAGAACTTGATGGATTCAAATCTCATCTCCACTATTCATTACTTGCATGACCTTTGTCAGTCACTTAAAAATCTCCAAGGCTAATTTCTTTATCCATAAAATGAGGGGTTCGACTGTATGACTTCTACTTAGCACTGATCAATCAACTTATTGGTTGGATAAGTTATATACAACTTATGGGGTGTGTGTGTGTGTGTGTATGTGTGTGTTTGTGTGTGTATATATATACATATATATATATTATATGTATATGTTGTATATAAACTTATTCTTTCTAATTTCTTCTTTCTAATGCTTATATTTGCTGCTTTCTAATCCTTAATGTTACTGAACAACATAAAACAATTTAAAGCAACTTGGATTACATCTGGTTCAATTTTTATGGCCATGTATATCTTCCTCCTCATCCCTCCACACATTTGATACAAATGAGGAAAAGAATCTCAAGAATGGGACTTCCTTCCATAGTGTATCATCTTGATAGAAGGTAACTTCTGAGTCAATATACATCTGAAATGTTTCACAAACTGTGTGTGCAACCTCAAGAGGTAGGTTTTTATTTGTTTAAACTAGGGGGGAGCATCTCAACATTTTTTTGTAAGAGGGATTAAAAGGTATTCTTAATATCAAGGAAAGTTTCTCAGGACAAATTGGCAATGTCCTCAGACAGGAAAATGTCTATAAGTATTCCTCCTTCCAAGCCAATTTATTGACTCATCACTAGAGATTGTCTCTAATCCTCAATGAAGGTAGAAATAATTCAGAAAATCATTTTTTTTATTTCTCTATATCTATATAACAAATAGTCTTGTGCTGAGAAAACTATTACTATTGCTTGACTAGTTGGAAAGTATGCTGACTTTATTATTTTACTACTAGTATTCATAGATGGTCCAGAAGAATTTTTGCCAGGTGATTTAAATTATAGTTATTATTATTCCCCTTTTAGGAAAAACTAAATAAATTGATGACAAATCTTAAATAAATAGTGCCTTGTTTTGTGAGTTGTCTAATAAGAAGAGAGATTTAAAAGAAGATGGTTCTAGATAAAGAACTAAGTGGTGAATTATAGGGAATTATATTTTAGTTCCATTTTGTTAAATTATATTTTAAGAAGTATTTATTGGTCCCTTTCAAAAAAGTGAAAGGATAGTGGAAAAATGAAAATGAATTTAAAGGTAGGTCTTTGGAACATCTCAATATTGCCCCTGAACTAAAGTGAACATGCAGTGAGATTTCATTAAGCAAGTCCTATTGTAACAGCATAATGGATCTGATATTGAGATCATAGGATTTTAAAAACTTTCAGGCTGAAAGAGACCTTAAAAGTCCAATTGATCTGATCCAATATACTCATATTCAGATGAGGACACACTTATCTTAGATGGCATTGGTCTAAGAAATGCTTGTCTATAACCATTCCAAGTTGTTCTAAGAAATAGCTCAACATTTTCTGCAAACCAAATGGGAAAAGGACATTGTAAAAAGTGAACTATTTAGACTTAGTTATTTGTATTCAGTTCCAATTCAGTGGAGAGTTTTTTCAATGCTGATTTCTGCTTTCCCAATCGTAATATGATTTTTCTTTTCCTTCCCCAACTTTTATTTCTTCTTCATCTTCTCCTCCTTTTCCTCTTCCTCTTCCTCCCCTCCTCCTCTTCCTCCTCCTTCTCTTCCTCCTCCTCCTTCTCCTCTTCTTCCTTCTCCTCTTCCTCTTTCTTCTTCTTCTTCCTCTTTCTTCTTCTTTTTCTTCTTCCTCCTCCTCTTCCTCTTTCTTCTACTTCTTCTTCTTCTTCTTCTTCTTCTTCTTCTTCTTCTTCTTCTTCTTCTTCTTCTTCTTCTTCTTCTTCTTCTTCTTCTTCTTCCTCCTCCTCCTCCTCCTCTTCCTCTTCCTCCTCCTCCTCCTTCTCCTCCTCTTCTTCCTCTTTCTTCTTCTTCTTCTTCTTCTTCTTCTTCTTCTTCTTCTTCTTCTTCTTCTTCTTCTTCTTCTTCTTCTTCTTCTTCTTCTTCTTCTTCTTCTTCTTCTTCTTCTTCTTCTCTTGCACAGTGGGTATTTTTATTAGATAATAGTAGTGATGGCCATTGTAAATTAACCAAGTCAAAGATACAATGAAAAGTTATTATCTTCTCTGGGAAGGGTTCCTTGAGATTAAAGATATGGGGAACTTAAGAATTCCATTCTCAAAAAAGAGCTGGGTTTGAGACCAATTGTCACGCAGATTTATCACTCATAATTTAAGGCAGTATCCAGCTTCCCTTTCACTTTTCACAAATAAACACAGACTCTTCTTAGGTTTCTGCTTTCCTAGGAGCACAAAGAATATGTGGTTTTTTGTTTTTTGTTTTTTGTTTTTGCTTCTCCTAAATAGAGTGACTCAGAATGAGATGTAAAATAACTCAGTGACCCAGACACTGTAGGAGAGAAGCAGGAAGAAGTATCCATAAGACAATATCCTTTAGAATTATCTTGTTTGTGAAATTTCAAAATTCTTGCTTTTAGCAAGCTGAGAAAGGAATCAGTCAAATCACCAGAAATGTCTCTGATGATGGTTGATATAGCCCCAGGCTAACTTTCTCTAGTAGGAACAGTATTTGTTAGCACAGTTCTAACTGTGCCTGTCTTATACCTGTTCTCTTGTGCACACCTGCACACAAATTTTCTACTTATATTGAGAAAGCTATCCATTTTGAGTGAAATTGTATGGTATATATAACTTTAGCTGATTGCATTGGAACCTAGGGCATATCTACATACTTAGCTGCCATAACTTCCTGACAATCTTTATTATGCATTTAGGGGATTAATCCCTCAAGTCAATAAAAAAAAATTATTAAGTGCCTATTCTGTTCCAGACACTGTGGTAAGTGCTGAGATATAAAAGGAGGCAAAAAACAGTGGCCACCCTCAAGGAACCCACAATCTAATGGGGGAGACAACAAATAAACAGATAAGCACAAAAAACTATATATAATACAAATAGGAAATTATTAAAAGAGGGAAGACACTAGTGTACATAGGGGTTGGGAAAGATTTCTTCTGGAAGATAAGATTTCAGTTAGGGCTTAAGGAAGCCAGAGAAGCCAGGAGGCAGAACAGAGGAGTGAGAGGATTTCAGATATTGGGGGATAGCCACAGAAATGATCAGAGCCAAATGTCTTGTTCTTCATGAAATAGCCAGGAGGCCAGAGTTACATTAGAGAGGAAATCTAGAATAGTAGGAATTCTTTGAGTCAGAAGACATGATCATAGAATCATAGTCATAGATTTAGAGCTTGAACGGATTTTTTAGTTTATTGAGTCTGACTCCCTCACAGTTTATCACTTTTATGATTTTGTCAAACTTTATCACTTGCTGATTATGTGATTTTTTTAGTAAGTTGTTTTATATTTTTGAGCCTATTTCTCTTTTTTTTAAATTAATTTATAATTATAACATTTTTGACAGTACATATGCATAGGTAATTTTTTACAATATTATCCCTTGCACTCCCTTCTGTTCTGAATTTTCCCCCTCCTTCCCTCCACCCCTCCCCTAGATGAGCCTATTTCTCAATGTGCAAGATGAGGGGCTCAGTAAATCAGACAACTAGCTTTTATTAATCATCTACTATACAATCATTGCTGGGGATAGAAAGGAAAAAAAGTAAAGACAGTGTCCAATCCCAAGGAGCTCACAGTCTATAGTGGTTGGACTATTCCAGGTTTAAATCTGATAACTGCCTATCAATACTGCCCCGCCCAGTGTTGCTATGAAGATCAAAAGAAATATTTACAGTGCTTCATCAATTTTAAAGTTGTTTATAAATGAGTTATTATCGTTAGATATTTTAATCTTGAAAACTAACATGGATTTATTCTTTTTCTACCCAGTGGATTATTATGGCAGTTAAATCTATAAAAGATCATCTATTTAAATAATAATTGTTCTTGAAGCTTTTGTCTTAAATTATTTGTTTTTAAGAAGGATATATATGGACATGAAATTCCATGAGATTCTCTCTCCCACTCTCCTTTTCTTGAGTTCACTGCATAAGAAACCTACAAGGAGAAATTTGGAAAAGTATGTGGATGAGAAATCTTGAGAGGGAGAGATGCAGGAGAAAAAAAGAAAAAAAAGTATTTCTTGGACATCAGAGTAACAAGCAAGCAGGGTTTTCAAGGTTTGCTGCCATGGCAAGATGGAAAGGGAAATGCTTTAACAGAAGTTGCTTACCACTGATGACGCATAACACCCATGCCAGGAGTCTGGATTAGCTGTGTTTTGTTCCTCTGAGACCGAGCTCCAGGGAGGAACTAATTGAGGAGTAAACTCATGCTCTTTGATGGTACTTGGTAAAGGGGCAACTATGTAATATGGGAGCCATAAGTATGACTATTTAAAGAAATGTCATTGATTTGCCTTACTACTCGGTTTTCATTAGACACCTTTTTATAATGATTTCATGTGTCAAATAGGGTTTTGCTTGCAAAAGTATTAGGAAGCTTAGGAAGAGGTTTTGGGTTAAAAGATCCCAAACAGCATCCCAGATCCAGGATGTCGTGAAAGGTGCCACAGCCACGTGGGCATTTGAAGGGATCTGTGCTCTAGACTTCAAGAGAATGTCATCAACACCTGCGTGTGTGGTGTGTTCATCACCTTTAGAATATGTAGCCAGATGCTACTGATTCTGATTCCTACAGGCTCTCTAGCATCCTGCATCTTTATTAACCTCCTGTAATTAAGACCCTAAACTTGACAGTCTTCAGTCTATTTTGGGAAAGTGTGAAGCATAACAATGATGCTGCAGTTTGAGTTTCTGCAAGACAAACACTTCAAGTTCACTCACTGATGTACGCTTTTTGTCTCATTGTGTCTTATCAGCTGGGCTTCTGAATACATTCAGGAGTATTGCTTCCATCTAGCAAAGAATCTAATTAGCTGTATCTATTTTGAAGCAATTCTGTTACCTATTAGAGTTGCCTCCCTGTTGAGCTGGCTCTGATTTCCGTGGTGATTTTTTTCTTAGTCATAAGAAAAACTCACAATCCAATCAGAAAAATGTTCTATACTTTTAAAAAGAGGAAATAATATGGGTTTCATGTTTAAAATGCAGGTAAACAATGGGGGGAAGGGGAACTCCATTTTTGTCATTTCCCTACCTTTTTGCCTCTCTATTCCTAACAAGGATGAAGATGGGAGAAGGAGAATGAATTATTAGTACAAGGCTTAACAGAGAATGTTTTAGTTCCTGAACACAAGCCCTAAGTTTTCCACTTTTTGTGTTGCAGGCATAGGTTTGTATCTTGAAGCATGTAGAGAGCAAAGGGGAGCCCAAGATGTGATAAAGCATTGATGCTCAGGGAATTTCCTGATCACAGTATAAGGGGGTAGTCAGTAAGGTAAAGGGATCTTTGTTTGATGGAAGAAATGTGAGAAATACTTAATCTGGAGCAATATCATTTTAGTGCTGTTCAATCTTTTCAGTTGTGTCCAACTTTTCGTGTCCCCATTTGGAGTTTTCTTGACAAAGGTACTGGAGTGGTTTGCCATTTTCTTATCCAGTTCATTTTACAGAAGAGGAAATGGAGCCAACCACTGTTAAATGACTTGGGCAGAGTCATACAATTAGGAAATGTCTGAAGCTAGATTTGAACTCATGAAGATGAGTTTTCCTCATTCTAGGTCCAGTACTCTGTGCACTATGGCACCACCTAGCTGCTGTGGAGCAATATCATAGGATTATAGATTAGATATTAATAGGGGTTGAGCCTTTCCCCCTTGTTTTAGGGATGAGAAGATGACTCGTCCAGGAATAAACAAAAGGGTTTGGAATAGATTCAAACTCAGATATTCATATCTCACTCTCTTTCCACCATACTATGTAAAATTTAAAGCTTAATAGGATCTTAGACACTATTTAGTTAAATCCCTCATTTTACAATGAGGACATTGAAGTCTAATAAGATGCTCCGACAGATGTCCAAGTCATGAGTTTAAAGCTTGAAAAGAACTTGGAGAATATGTACTTAAATCTTCCATTTTACAGATGAGGACATTGAAACCTAAAATGATGCTCCTGCAGTTGTCAAAGTCATGAATTTAAAGTTTGATAAGACCTTAGAGAATATCTAGTTAAATCTCCCATTTTACAGATGAGTATATTGAAACTTAAGAAGATGCTCTTACAGTTATTGAAGGTGGATGGGTTGGATTGGGTTGGGTTGGGTAGGACCCACAAGGTAACCTCTAGGTTACATTGGGAAGTAGGTAAATTCTTACTGTTTTTTCACTGCATACTATTCTTTCTCTCATCCAGATCAAATTACCAACACGCCTATGTTTTATCATCCCTTTTCCTAGCAAAATCTGCTCTTAGAAAAGATTCTGTTCTCAATCATTATACTTTAGCATGAGTCTAGATCAATAACCTAGCACACCTAGCTAGCATTTACATCTTGTTTCTTATATGTAATTATGGAGTGAAAGATTTTGATCCCAGGTACAAGGAAATCCAAGGCATCAGTAAATGTTAAAAAACATAATTTGGGGATGATAATACTTGGATTTTTATAACAGCTGCCACCTGGCCACAGTCTGAGAGGGTAGTTAGTAAGGTAAAATGATTTTTCTTTGATGGAAGAAGTGAGAGAGGAATGCTACCTAGATAATTTCTTACCAAAGCTATCTTTAAAGTTAGCTGTGGTAGGGACTCTCAGGTGAGAAGGATGAGGTCCTTTCTTATGTCAAGGTGAAATGTCAAGCATAAACTTTCATCTTTTGACTTCAGCACTCTATTCTGGCTCTTTTATTCCATAGATTTTATTCAATGCAATATTGATTTAAGAAATGAGCCCAATTTGTCTTTTTCTTTTAAGTGTAATGGATTCTTTCCTGGTACCACAGCAGTGTCACTGAAATTGTGTATCGAGATAGATTCTATTTGCTCTCAGGATTTTCCAAACAGGCTGTAGAACAGTTATCCCCTTCCACATCATGGGGATTAGAAGTGCAGCAACCCCCCCATGATCTGGAAAATCCATGTAAAATGTTTTGACCTTCCCTTTATACCAAAAAAGAAGTCTGAATTAAGGTATTCTAGATAAAACATTTTGATATTATATAATAATATACATATATTTTTTAGATTTTTGAATTTGTAAACTTTTTCTGTCACCTTTCTGCATCAAAATTCCCATTTAATTTCTTATGTTGACCTATGATATATCAAAGCCTAAATGGGAAAATCTGTTATGTGGAAAGGTTAAATGTAGGTTAAATCCAAGCAAAGGTGTACTTATGGATCCAAGATTTGGGGAATACAGGATGGTTTCTTTCATTCTTCCTCATTTGGATAATATGCTAGGAATTAATTCTTTATGTATAAACGTCCTTTATTCTCTGAATAATTTAATTTTGGTTGTGAGCCAAGGAAAATTGTTTTGATTGGTTAATAGTCTGTCATTTGTGGTTTTGTTCAGGCTAAGGTGCTTCTCCTGAATCAGTGTCTTGTTAATTTGGGTGCTTACATGGAAACACAGGGCCCTTCAGATGATTTTAAAATTTACTATCTCTATTATCATCCTTACTGAATGTCTTTTCCAAAGTCTCATATGTCAATAGGAAGAGAGCCCAGGACCTATTGGATTGGGGCACCTCTAAGGAGAAGGACATGTGCATTTTGGCTCTGTGGAATGAACTCATGCTCTGGCTTAGCTCTAAAAGATTCGGCTTTGGGATGACATAGTAATCTCATATTGGTGTCTGTGATTAGAGACTGTGTCAGATATTATTAGTCACTGAACTAGGAAGAGCTAAGGAGAACAGAAAAGCCTTGTGACATCTGCATTATCTTTAAATTTCTATTAATGGACAGTAGGCTTATAGATATAAAAATGTATGCAGTACAAAGGGGGAGCTGAATCTGAGATTTTGTGTAACCTTGTGTTGTACCTTGCAAAGCTTAAGCGATCTTGCAAAAATGAAGGCCTTTGCATGCATGAAGGGAAATTTTTGACAAAGGGATCTGAAGGGACCATTTTCCTTGGTGATTGAATATTTAAATCTATGTAATCAAAGGCAACATTTTAGAATTCAACAATAAAAAGGAAGCCTTGAAAGTTCAGCAAAATATAGTGAAAGAGCAATGGATTGGGAGTCAGGATGCTGAGCTAATTCTGATTCTTTCACCAATTCATTGTTAGTGTTAAGTAGGGATATATTGGTAAACATTTAACAATGGCTTTCCAAATCCATAAGAGACTTTTAAGCTTAGTTTACTAACATTTATTATTAACATTTTCTCCATTACCTTCTTAAGTGTAGATAATAATAATAATAAAATCAAACCTTGATTTGTAGCTTTCACTAGTACCAATGTGGAAATAAATGCTCATGCTGAAAATTTAACAATTTAAACACTTTTGAACTAGTACAAGCTAGTTCAAGCACACCACTGATTAGGAGAGTCACTACATTTCTCTGGCTCTCAGATTCCTTCTTAGTAAAAGGGGATAGAATACTTGTCTTACTAGGGTTACTGTGAGGATTCAATTCATTTATTTATTCAGCAAATATTCAGACAAATATATTGAGTACCTACCATAATAATAAAATAACTCATGATAAAATAACATCTTAAGGGTTAAAAAGGCATGGATTAGGTGAAATTGTATATGCAAAGGTATCCTGTAATATATGAAGCACATAAATATGAAGAATTATTATGATGATCCTCATTATAATTCTTTGAGTTAGACAAAAATTGTTTTTAATGAGTTTTGTGATTATGGTATTATGGAAAGAAAAGGTGTTTTTTCTTTTTTCATCTTTACTTGTCTATTTCATGGTTTATTCAGCTCCTTTTAACTTTGGCCTAATAATTTACTCTATTTATTTAGGTATTGCATCCTGAATGCCTGTGCCATTCCAGTAAGAAAGTCATGGACAAAGGGGACTGAAGAGCTTCCAACCTCTTTCTCTTCACCAAAGCCCAATACCATTTTGGAATCACTAAGGTAACCAGAAAGCTACAGAGAATGTTTTCATAGAAGAGTGGGTGGAATGAATGTGTTTCTTAAAATACCTATGAAAGCACAGCCATTAGGCAGTCTTCCAACCCCCACAATCCCAACCACCATCAACAGTATTCTTTTGAATGTGAATAATACAAAGCAGTTTGAGAAAGCAAAGTCAATGCTTTTAAAACCTCAGTCATGATTGTCTTTACCTTTTTGTAGTTGATAGGGCAGGTTCATGACAATAGACACAGTACTGAATGAATTTGAAGGTTCTGAGATCAAATGGTTACAGATCAGGTCTCATTTCAAGGTGAGTAAACATCTTTCTGGAAGCAAACCACTTGCCTAAGTCAGGACAACAAACAGACTCTTTCAAGGAGACTCTTAGGAAATAGTTGTTTCACTTTACAAAATGACATGTATGTCCTCTGAAATCAATAAATTCATCAACATAGACTAATAAAGGTCCTACTATATGTGAGGTCCTGTGCTGGTATGAAGGGAACAAATGCTAGAATGCAGTAATAGCTATTGCAAGGAGTTTACATGCTTATGGGGAAGGCAGCAAGTACCTATATATAGAATATAAGTAGAATAAACAAAAGAAAATAAACACAAAATCCAAAGTAGTTTAGGAAGGAGAGTTTTAGCAGTTTGATGGGGGAATCAGGAAAGGCTTCATGTAAAAGATAGTGCCTGAGTTGTATTTTGAAGGAATAAGCATTCTATGTTGTGGAGGAGAAGCAGGATCTTCTAAGAGTGGTAGAGAGCCAGTGCAAACATGAAGATGGAAAAGGGTTTTGTGGGAGGAAGGGTGATTAGGCTCACATATCCTTAATCTCAAATCAGCCATAGAGAATCTTAACTCACTCATGTGTCTTTGTCTCTATTCAATGACAATTTTAGGGTTTTATCTAACTTGTGGGTGGACCATAGATTGACCAGATTTTATTAAGCATCTGCTATGTGATAGACACTGTGCTAGGTGATAGTACTTTAGTGAGAATTTCGCCAGAATGAATATCCAAATAACATCCATGTGTTATTTCAATGCTATATTGACAGGTGGAAGAATAGATACCAAGATATTACATTAGAATACTGTCTGGGAATGCTATCTGGTCAATTGTGTCTCTGATAACTGGCTCTCATGAAATAGCCAGCACTTGAATACTCAGTAAGAGAGAGAAATGAATTAAAATTGAAAATAAATAGAGTTAGGGAGAACATTAGATAAAGGGGATGAAGCCCACATTTATTAGTAGAAATGAGTGAAATGAGAGAATAAAGATTTCCTAGAGAATAGGAGTTTATGGAGAAACCCCACTAGTGCATAAATCCTTCAGGACTCCTTGCCACTCTCTGTTCACTGTCTTAAACAAAAGTTAAGTTTATTGAAGGGGATACTGTAATAGCTGGCTTGAAAGTGGCTCCAATGCTGGTCTGGAGTCAGAAAAATTCATCTTCCTGAGTTCAAATGATCTCAGACACTTACTAGTGGTGTGATCATGGAAAAGTCACTTAACCTTGTTTGCCTCAGTTTCCTCATCTGCAAAATGAGTTGGAAAAGGAAATGGCAAACCACTGCAGTATTTTTGCCAAAGAAATCCCAAAGGGGGCTACAAAAATTTGGACATGACTGAAATGATTCAATGACAACAATTGTGACTTAAATTTTTGCTATTTCTAGTTTTCTCACGTGGACAGGGGATAATGGTAATAATAATAATAACCAGGCAGCTGAATACTATAGTGCATAGAGCAAAGGACTTAGAATCAGGAGCAGCCCGAGTTTAAATCTGCCACCAGAATGTACTAGTTGTCTTGACCTTAAGGAGTCATATAACCTCTCTGACTCAGTTTTCTTATCTTTAAAATAGGGATAAAATAGCATTCTTATGGGGGTCAATGAGATAGTATATGCAAACTTTGTAAACTTTAAAACACTAAGTACAGACGTGCTATTTTTATTATTTCAGAAGTAGAAAATATAACCAAGCTTATTTTTCCCCTCCCTGGGCCTTGTTGTTTTCATTGACGGGGACATTGCTCTTGCCTTAGATATTTCCTTAATCAGTTACATTGAGTTAGATGTATTCTTAACTGCCCTGGGTTCTTCCCATGTAATAATGCCACATTGAGATGGATTGACCAATTCAAGGCCAGTTTATGAGTGAATATCCATCAGTTGGGGAATGGATGAATGTTATGTTTTTTTTTAATGTAATGTAATATTATTGTTCCATAAGAAATGATCAGCAGGATGATTTCAGAAAAGTTTGGAGAGACTTATATGAACTAATGCTAAATGAAGTGAACATTATACACAGTTTGAATAAATTCTGTCCTATCAAACTAAATTATGCTATTCTGTAAAAGTTCTAGGTGGGACATAGCAAAATAAATTTATTTGCTTTTGGGCTTAATCCATAAATAAGAATATGAAAAAAGTGAATTCATAGTATCTTTTAGACTACATGTTTCCAAGATGATTTTTTTTGTTTTTCCAAAATGAAAGAAAATTAGAATAAACATTTGCATTTTTTTTTGCATCTCTCATTTTGGAATAGTATAGTGGATTGTGATCTGTACTCTGAGTCAGGAATGCCTGAACTCTATTTCTGCCTCTGATGCGGAGTGGCTAAGTGACCATGGACAGCTCATTTATTCTTTAAAAGCTTGACACATTTCCTTAAGACTATAAATTGCAGAGCAGTTGCTGATCTGAATTAGCAGAGGGAATTTCCTCATCAAGTATCTATATCACATCTGGGAACCAAGATGGCAGAGCAAGCAGGAGATTGCTGGAGCTCTCCCATAATCACCTTTAAACAACTATAAAATAGCCCCTCAAAATGAATTCTGGAATGGAAGGCCAACAAAAATATGGCATAAAACAATTTTCTAGCCCAAGATAACTTTAAAAATCAGTAGGAAAGATCATCTTTGATAAAAGGGGAGCAACATCCAAGGCAGGCAGCCTAGCAAGTGAACATCAGGCCCTGCCTCAGCAAGTGAGGAAGAGACTCTGAACCTCAGCACAGGTCAGTGACTGAGGCCCCATGGACCCACAGCAGTAGTAGGCAAATGGCCAACACCTGCTTGCAGCCTGATGCAGCAGGAGCTACACCCCTACTCCACTGGTCTCAGCATGATGCTTCCTCACATCCCTGCCCTATGGGCCTCAGTGCAACACCTACTGAGTCAGTCAAATCCCCACTGGGTCTTAATGCAGACCTTCCAGAGTCCTTGTGAAGCACCAGACAAGCAACCAGGACTTGCAACCATAGATGTGACAAACTTCAAAAAGTTATTCCTTTTACTCCAGGAGCAGAGCTCAATTTTAAAAGAAAAAACAAATAGACTGGAAAAGATAAGCAAATCAAAACAAAACAAAACAAAAAAGAACCTCACCACAGAAAGTTATAATGGTAACAAGGAAGAGCAAGACATTAATTCAGAAGAGCACAACAATGTCAAAACGGCTAGTTCAAAGCCTCAGAGAAAAATAAGAATTGGTCTCAGACCCCAAAAGAATTCCTGGAAAAGCTCAAAAAAATTAAAAAAAAAAACCAAATAGGAGAGCAAGAGAAAAAATTGGCAAAATAAATGAATTTTTACAACTTTGAGTGAATAAGTTATTTTATTTTAAATACACAAATTAACTATAAAGGACATATGAAGAAAGGCATTATCTGAAACAAGAAAAAGAACTGATAAGTAAAAGTATGCATAGAATAATTTTACATATATGCCTATTTGTGTCTAATGATAGGTAACTCTTAGGGTCGGGGAGAGGGAAGAATGAAAGAAAAAAATTACATGAAAATTTTGTTATATATTCGAAAGGAATAGCAAGTTTGTACATAGGAGATTTGCAGTTTTATATACAATCATCTTTTTGTATTGTATTATATTATTAAAATGCATGTTTTACTCCATAAATTAACAAAAATTTCAAAAAAAGAAAAGAAATGGGAGTGATGTAAGGGAATCATGTCAAAAGCTTGATAAAAATTATAAAAAATGTAAAAATATGCAAAAAGAAAGAAATCAACTCCTAAATAAGTACAATTGGCCAAATGGAGAGGGAAGTAGAAAAGCTAACTGAAAAAAATAACTCCTTAAAAATTAGAATTGGACAAGAGGAAGCTAATGATTCCATAAGACATAAAGAAACAATCAAATGATCAAAACAATGAAAAAATAGATGTGAAATATATCATTGGAAAAACAACAGATTTAGAAAATAGATATAGGAGAGATAATTAAGAAATTATTGGACTATCTAAAAACCATGATTTTAAAAAGGACCTGGACATCATACTTCCAGAAAATATCATGGAAGTTTCCTATATTAATGAGATCCTGATTCCAATCCCCATCTTCATTGTTATTAATAATGAATTGTTAGAGTATTCAGTGTTTGCTTTCATTTGATAAGCTTAGGTTCAGGCCAGCCCTCAAACAGACGCTTATTTCCTCTTAGGTACTTGGCCTGCATCTTTGAATAGCTTTTATCAAATGATGGTCATGTTTGGATAATATGACCTTGTGGGCTAGACAGCTTTATTGAGACAGCTAAGGAGAACCAGCATTATTAATTACTACAATGCTGTTGTAGTAAGACAATCACCTAAGTAAAATTAGGCACTTATCTCACTAAGCCTTAATTGTTATCAATCATTGTTTTAATTAACCCTAATTTTCTCTTGGATAAAATCTTTTCTCTTATGCATCTTAAATTTCTCTACTTCCCATCAAAAGTTTTTTTTTTTTTTTTTTTTGGTTGTTGTTGGGGAGGGAATCTGGGGAGAAAGGGAAATTCATAACTCCAGGATTACAATGATTTATTGATATTCATCAGAGCTGAATAACAGAGTGTTTGCATTTGTTCATCAATCTAGGAAAAGAGACAACTAACTGTATTTAATAAAGGCAAACTCATGCCTGCCTTTTGATTAACCTTCATTTTGTTCTAGAAGTTCTTGCCAGCTGTGTCTTTAGCCACTTTTCTGCTCCTTCTGCACATTTTTCTTGCCACTGTATATAGGAAAAAAGAAATGAAGATATGGTAGGTTACTACATTTGCTCACTGAATTCCTGAGGTGATCTTTTTTTTTTTAACCTCAGGAAGAAAGGAGTCATTTGTACTTACTAGCCATAACTCTTTGTCCTTTGGAGGTAGGGCTTGCATTATTCCTTATTTGCATTAAATGATACCTTAGCAATAATCACAATATAAGATTTAATTTTCTTTAAAAAACACAATCCTGCTTTCTTGGGCTGATGAATTCAAATTTACAAAAAATATAAATGCTAAAAAATGTTTAAGTAGAACTAGAAGGAATTTTACAACAAAATATAAAGTGCTATCACTACACACATTTTATGATAGAGAAGAACCGACTAACTATTCTCTGACTAATCATAACAACTATATACTTTTTCTCCTAAGGTGTTTTAGAGCTGACCTCTTGGATCACCTGGAAAAAGAGACAGATGAGAGACTAGCTAATATCTTCATACTAATCCCAGCCTCAGTATAAGGGGAAATGATGTAGGCCAAATTCCAGAAGATCCTGTAACAGAGATACCATACTTTTAGATGTATGATACATATCAGACATATCAGATAAGGTAGAATAAACAGCACTGGTCTCATAGAGGTTTGAATTCTAGATCTTTTGCTAAATTTTTAGGTGACTGTGGTTAGTCACATATCTCATTATCTCAATTTCTTCATCTATAAAATGGAGTTAACACTACCTACTGCTTGCATATCTCCTTGTTTTATTGTAAAGATCAATTGAGATAGTGTGCAAGTACTTATAAAAGTATTTTGCATTATGCAAATACAAAGAGGTATTATTACTTAAAAAATTATTTTCAGTTCCAAATTCTCTCCCTTTCCTCCATCCCTCTTTCATCCTTTGAGATGATAATACATTACTTTTATATATATGAAGTCATGCAAAATATGTTTACACGTTAGCTACATTACAAAAAAAGCTAGAATAACAAGGTAAGGGAAATTATGTTTCAATCTACACTTATTTGCATCAGTTCTCTATCTGGAGGTGGATAACATTTTAAATGATGAGTCCTTTGGAGTTGTGTTGGATCATTATATTGATCAGAATAACCAAGTCTGTCATGGCTGATTATTGTTACAAAATTATTCTTATTTCACATATTATTATCCTGGTTCTGTTCTCTTCACTTTGTATCAGTTCATATAAGTCTTTTCAGGCATTTCTGAAATATCCTAGCTCATCATTTCTTATAACAAATTGTATTTCATCACAATCATAAACCATAACTTGTTTAGCCATTCTCCAATTGATGGTTATCCTCCCAATTTTTAATTCTTTTACCATAAAAAGAACTGCTGTAAATATTTTTACATATGTATTTTTTCATTTTTCTTTGATGTCTTTGAGATATAGACCTTATTGTTGAGTCAAAGAATGAGTTGCTGAGATACTTTTCAATTGTGTCCAACTTTTTGACCCTGTTTAGGGCTTTCATGGAAAAGATACTGGGATAGTTTGCTATTTCCTTCTCCAGCTTATTTTACAGATGAAGAAACTAAGGCAAACAGGATTAAATACTTGCCTAGCATCACATAGCTGGTAAGTGTCTAAGGCTGGATTTGAATTTAGGAAGATAATTTTCCTGATTCTATACCTACTGTTCTATCCACTCTGCCATCTAGCTACCCTCAAAGGGTATACACAGTTTCATAGCCCTTTGAGCACAGTTCAAGTTGTTTTCCAGAATGGTTGGACCTGTTTATAAATTACATATACTTATTTCCCCCAGCACATTTTCCATTTCTATTATTTTAGCCAATCTGATGGCAGTGAGATGTACAGATAACATTATTACTGAAGTAGTATATTTGTCACGTATCCTGGATAAGTTGGAAGATACATTCTTTTTCTGGAAGCCTGTCTTAACCTGCTTTTTATTCTTTCTCAACCTTAAATTCTACTCCTGATAGGTGAATTTTACCCTTATCTTTCCAGGAACCAGTCTTTATCATTTTCATGTCATTTCCTCACCAAGCTGCTTAAACTCCCACCTTTCTTTTCACTTATTTATTCCTTTTCTCCTTTTAAATTCTCTTTTACATATTGTCTCCCCCTATTAGTAGAATGCAAATTCTTTGGGGGTGTTGGGACTACTTGCTTATATTTGAATCCTCAGAGCCTTACAGTATTTGCCACATATAGTAAGTGTTTAACAAATTATCTGTTTATTTATTTTTTTCTTTGCAGTCAGAGCTGCACTTTTACTAGTCTGGTGGAATATCAGAGTCTTTCTGGTTGGGAAGAACTGGCCAAGAATGCAGCTTTTCTTAAGATCAGCTTTTCTTGTGAAGTCTGTGGAAAGTGGAAAAAGGTGGCTGGGCTTAAGGAAGAGTTGGCAAAGCTGAGCAAAGCCTTAGAGAAAGCAACATATCAGGAGGAGGAATGGATAGCAAAGCAAGTCTTCCTTAATCGTGAAAAGAATGACTTACTCCACCAGCTGCAGGCTATGAGTGTTCCACCTGGTCTGCTATTCATTCACTCATTCTCTCTTTGGAATTACTTGCGGGTTTTTTGGGTAATGATTGCTTGGGAAGGTTAAAAAATAGCAACCAGCACAGAAGAATGAGAGTTTTTCAAACTCTATCAATTTCTTCTGAATATGGGTAATTAAACATTTTAAAATGACCTCTCTGTTTCATAATCAAGTGAGTAGATTTTTTGGCATCTAGTCTTTGAGTATAATTACATTTTACCTTATTAGAGGTATCATGATATATTACAGGGATCAGTAAACTTCTAGATACTGAACATGTATATAATAGGGGTAAGGACTATCTGATAATGGGTCAGTTCTTAAAGTATGCTCAGATTTGCCTTTCCTGACAAGACACATATGTATGCATGTGTGTATGCATGTATATGTATATCTTAATGTGCATTCTAAAGCTTTTAAATAGACCCTGACTCACTTGCACCCCTGAACCATACTTAAGAATCCCTGTAGATGCATAGTGACTTAGAAAAATCACATATTAATATGATCTTTGTTTTATTATATTTAAAAAATTTTTGTTAGATATTTACCAATTACATTTTAATGTGGTTCTGCTGCATTGAGGAGTGTTGGGGGAAAAGGGAAGTTGTTGTATATTTGACACCTCTAGTCTAAAGTACTAAAATACGTTTGATTGTGGTCAAAATATCACAATAGGCTCCAAAGCATTTCTTTGCCTTCAGTTTTTGCCATAAGCCAGGTGCCTTCAATACAGTTTTTTTTTGGTTTAAAAACATTCAGTGGCTCCATAGGCCCTACAGGATACAACTTTTAGTCTTTTATCAAAGAACCTTTAGAATCTGGATCCAACTTAGAAGGAGCGAAAAATCCTCCCACCTATATACAGCAGGTATCTTTGCTAGAAGGAATAACTAACTCCATCTCTCCCCTTTACCCTAGGTTAATTTGCATGGCATGACTCAGTTAGCCCAAACATTGATAGGGACTAGGAGGATAAAAAAAGAGATGGAATAAAGAAGCCCTTCCATGGGAAATGGGGAATGAGTGGAAGATTACCTCTTAGGTAAAGAGGGAGGAATAGGAAATAGAGACTTGCTCAAAAATAGCCAGGAAGCACTTGGGACCAGTCTGTGGGACCCATTCAAACATACATGTACATAGAGGCAAAAGGAAAAATACCCCCAGGAACATCCTGGAGTTGGGTGGGAATGAACCAGAATGAACAGAGAGTATTATAATACTCTCTGTCTTCCCCCTTATCCAACTGGTATAATGTCTTAGGAAGGTCAAACAACTATCTTGGAAGAACCATGTGAAGAAGAACCCATAATTCCTAATAGGAGGGGGAATCAGAACAGCAATTTTCTTTCCTTTATGGAAGATCCTTTATGACTGTAGTTGCTTATTCTCTCCAGGAGATGGCATCAGGTGTTGAGCAGCTACATCAGTAGATGGAAGGATTGGCAGTAGTACAACTTTTTCATGCTCAGAATCAGAATAACTCTAAGTCATTTACTTAGCCAGTCAGTCAGCCAGTCAACAAACATTTATTTTATTATTTTTATACTTATAGTTTTTAATATTCATCATTGCAAAACCTTGTGTTCCATATTTTTCTCTCTCCTTTCCCCTCCATCCCCTCCCCTAGACAGCAAGTCATCCAGCATAAGCTAAACAGGTGCAATTTTAAAAAAACATTTCTCTACATTTATCATGCTGCACAAGAAAATGGGAAAAAATGAGAAAAAAGCAAGCAAACAAACAGCAGCAACAATAAAAGTGAAAATACTATGCTGTGATCCACATTCAGTCCCCATAGTCCTCTCTCTGAATGCAGATGGCTCTCTTCATTACAAGTCTATTGGAATTGGCCAAGTGCATTACATCAACAAACAGTAAAGGTTTTCAGCTTGCCGTGCCCTGTCTCTGAATTCTGTGAGAACTGGCTTCTGTTTGTCTTATTGGACTGAGTCTCCACTTTCTTATTTTGGACTAAATTAGAGTTAATCCTTCTTATGGGTCCATTCTCTCCCCAGCTCTGAAGGTGAATACTTCCTGTGCTTTCACAACCTGCTACAATTTAGGTATCTTCTGTAAGTGGATTCAGATTCTAAAGGGTCTTTCACTTGTCTTTCTGGTCCCTTCTTCCTCTGGAGTAACTGAATTAGTAATGAAAATCAGTTCAGGGCATTTTTAGAGAAAATACTTACAAAAGAAAAGATGGTGGAAGAGAGCTGGTAGCTACTCTCACTAGGAACCCCTGACACAGTGTTTGAATGCAGGGCAATAGTGGTAATGGTAGTGGGTGGGTGGGGGGATAAAGGATAATCTACCACTATGTAACTTTCCAGATTTCAACTTTCCTTTTAATAAATCCTTCACAACAGATCTGCTTATCTACCCCAAGCACACACCTTTTTTTGTCACTGAACATTTATTTAGGTTGTTTTCTTCTCCTGACTAGATCCATCATTACCTCGCCCCCCCCCTTTTTTTTTTTTTTTCAAATTCTAGTTCAAATTCTATGTCTTCCAGGAAGACTATCTTGATCATCCTAGTAGGAAGTAGTCTTTTCTTCCTCTGAATCTTACATTTTATGGTCTGAATCTGCCACATGATACTTCTGATATACTATGTAGTACTGCAATTATTTGTGCACATATCTTGTCTGCTCTAATATTTTCTGAAGAGCAATAGCTGTTTTTGAAATTGTTCTGTTTCCTCCCTGGTAGTACCTGGCATAGTGGTTTATAAAGCACGCATCCAGTGCTTAAATAGTAAGTATTGAATGAATTAATCAATCAAAGAAATTAATTTTAAAAGCATTGTATTAATTTTTTTGAAGTTCAAATTCAGTAACATCAACCAAACAGCTAAACTCTTTTGATGATTTTGAACTCATTGAAAGAATTTTCAGGAAAAAAATAACTTATTAAAGAGCTGAATTTAGCTATACTCTTCCCTTGGACAAATTCCATGTTCTAAATTTGCAGTCTAGATTCTTTATCCAAGCTTTAACACATGAACACACTTTTTTTGAACACTTAAAAAAAATCAAACCTCTTTGCCCCAAAATCATTCTTTTTTGAAATGAGTGACAGTGTGTGATAGGTTTGGGATAACTACAGATGAGACTCAGCTATCCTTTTCTGTCCTCTAACCTACACAGGAGTGGAGCATATCCAGTTTTGGGTGGACTGTCACTGCTGTTCTATGGAGCAGATTTGGGAAGCAGAGCTCCAAGGGAAATGGGAATGAAGGCTAGGACTTTGGAATGGGAGCTTTAATATAAAAGAATGGGATTGTGATGAAGCTGAAGAAAAATCCAAGTCAGTCTGGTTACCTAGAAGATAGGTGGTATTTATATTTGTTAGTCACTGTGTCAAAAATGGACAGAGCTCAGCCCAACGGGGGTCAAACCAATAAGCTTTCTTCTGACACAGATTGGAAATCCTGAGTTGGCCCTTTCCAATTAACACAGTGAGTCTGGGTGGGAATAACAGTCACTGGGGAAAGAATCTTTAGGCTGTTAAACTGGCACCCACCAAAGCTCAGTCCCCAAACCCTGCTGTCATGTGTAATGAATGGATCAATGACAGTCAATTGGATACTCCTCTTCTTTCAGAGCTGGTGGCAGGCCCAAGATACATGCTGAATGGAATAGAACAAAATGTCTGTTCTACTTGTCATCCGGGGCTGCAAGAAGATGAAATACTTCCATTATTCAACAAATTTTGGAGGCTCTTCTGTCTTGTAGCTGATCTTCCCTGCTAAAGCAGACTTTACATTTTTCATTTAACTCCCTTTTTGAGGTCCTGATTGAGGACAGAGATTTACTTTTCTCCCCTTTTCCTTTCTCCTCTTTGTCCTTCACCCTCCCCCCCACCAACTCTGTAACCAGTTGCTGAGCAGCCAGTAGCATCTCCTGCCAAGAGTTGACCCAGAGGCCAGTAAACAGGATTTTGCCTTTATCTGCTACTGATTTTACTGCAGAGACAACTTAAGCATAGCAAATGAGAAGATAATACACTTCCTGAGCCAATATGTTGCAGAGGACGAGTGAGGTCTTAGAAAAGGGAAATGGAGATATGTTTGGAGTTGTGGTGCAGCAAGACCTGCTGCAATCAAGAGCTTGCTCACAAAGAAGAGGTTTCATTTAGCTTCTAATGGAGACAAATTAGAGGGAACTTGATTGAAGGATTCAGACTTATGAAAGGTGCTTTATAGTGAAAGGCAATCAGCTCCTTCATTTTGATCCTGACCCGTAACATGAAGAACAATGGGCCACTCAGTGCGAGTTAGAGGCGGTACATTTGGAAACGGATAAAAGGAAATGCTTTTTTTTATGCAGCATGGGTACAACTTGTGGAGTTTACTGTTGCTGGAATCATTGAGGCAAAAAAATTATTAGAAATCAAATGAAATGTCGCTATTGACCTCAAGTAACTCTGGGAATCTTGAGACCAAGCTGTGAGAAAGTAGTCCATGATGTGATTCTGTTTAGGAAAATGGACTGGTACTGGATCTGTGGGTTTTTTTTCCTCCCACAAACAGTTTAGCTTATATAGTCTTAAGAGCTGCAGAAAGCACATTTGAATGTGTCACAGCCTGGAGCCCAAGTCCTCCTGGATTCAAGGTTAGCTCCTCTGTCCACCACAAAGTACCATCTAGTGATTGGCTACATTTACTAAATATATATTTAGGTTAGTAAAATGAAAGTGTTGAGGACAGGTATAAGGCAGGAAAGGAGTGTCAAGCAGGATGGTGAGGGTAATGGCAAGCCCAAATTATGTCATAACTAGTAGGTGTTTGGAGTTCCTTGAGGCAAAATATGGGTAAACTTTCACACTGGGGAGGAGGTGCCCCTCCTTGGGGAAGAAACTCACCCCATAGATACTCAGATCCTAGGCTAAAGCTCCTTTTATTCTCTGCTAGTTGTAGCTCTGATTGATGATATTATGGAATGGATTCCATCATAAATAGTCTGCATTCTGTAGTGTAATCCTGTTCTGGAATGTGATTTTTTTTCCTTTTGGAAACAACAACATTCACTCAGACTATGTGCCAACATGAACATTTCTAGAAACTGTGGATTTAGAGACACATGCCTTATTTTTTAACATATTTGTTTTTTTGGTCACTGGGATTCCATTCAGTGCCCTAGAAAAGGTAATTTAACTTATTAATTGAGGCTGAAAGATTAAATTTACCTCTAAACATAAGCAAGGCACTCCCATCAGGGTGATTGTTATGTTGTTTCGGTGGTTTAAGAAAAGGCAGATAGACAACATGTTATATAGAGGCCAGGCAATTATCTCTCTACTAAATGTTAAACAAAATTCTTTCTTTGCTGATGAATTATTTCCAGCTGTTGGCAACAGTTTTCTCTGCATCATGGTAGGAGCAAGAGACCCTGGCAGATGTTGAAGAACAGAATAACTCTGATAATATCCAAGATCCAGCTGGAGGCCAAAGTCAAAGCACTCTCTGAGCCAGTGAGGGAAGAAGAGGAGATAAATTCTGAGCTGAATGCCAGGAAGAGGGAACTGGAAGATGAATGCCCTGGGCTGAAGAAAGAAATCGATGACCTGGAAACACTAGTGAAGTCAGAGAAAGAAAAGCACTCTTCAGAACAGAAGGTACTTTCCTTCTTTTTTTTCCTTCTGAAAAGAGAGGCCTGGTGGCCCACATGTCTGTACTACAGCTCTCCCAAATCTGGTTTCTGTCACCAGCTTCTTTTTAATTAGCAAAAGAACTGGCTCTCTTAGGGTACAGGAAGGTTAAAAACTGGTATAAGATACAGAACACAATATGCTGAGCCATCAGATTTAGATTTCAAACACAAGCTTATGTTGAAATCACAGTTAATCTTCCAAGTACTATTCTCCCCATTTGCTTCAAATATCTTTGTGTACAAAATAAGATAGGTTAAAATGGATTTGTTTAGACTCAAAGCGTTTTTTTTGTTTTAGAGAGTCACAGTCAACTAAATAGCTAATTTGGAGTAGGTAGCAATTTTAATTCTGCCATGGATTTGCTATTGGACTTTGAATGAAATGCTTTATTTTTAGGTAGAGAATTGATTTTCTTGTCTTGGTAGTAGTTGAGAATAGCCAAGAATTTAGTGTGTCAAACATTTGGAATTGGTAGACATCCCATATATAAAACTTTTTAAAATTCAAATTTATTTTATTTTCATTCTCTCTTTCCCATTTTCCTCCTCTCCTTCTGCCTCACTAAGAAAAACAAAGCCTGTAACACTAGTGTATATTCAAGTAAAACAAATTTCTTTATTTCCCATTTCATAAAAAGTCTCAGCTATATTCTGAGTCCATCAATCAGTAAATCAACAAACATTTATTAAATGCCTATATATATTATATATATATATATATATATATATATATATATATATATATATATATCAGACATGCTAAGCATTGGATCTTTCTATCCTAGTGAGTAGCATGTTTCATCATGAAACATGTACATTCATATACATTAGAATATGTAATTCCTCTGGAATTATATTTGGTCATTGTCTTTATCATAATTCCTAAATTTTTCAAACTTTTTTTAACATATAAAGTTTTAATGATGATTTTGAAGAATGATGGCTACTCCCTTTTCTGGCTATCTTTTGTGTGAACAGATCCCAGTTTTAGGTTCATATGTTCTGTTTTTAGGCATTCTAGCCCTAAAACTCACCATTCATTGGCACTACTATATATCCCCAGCATAAGAATGATATTTTGTGTAATGATGCTTTCTGTTTGGAGGATCTCAGGCAACCCCTCTCTCTCTCTCTCTCTCTCTCTCTCTCTCTCTCTCTCTCTCTCTCTGGGCATCAGATTTCTTATATAAAAATGGAGGGTTTGGACTAGAACATCATTGATATCTCTTCCAACTTCTAAAGATGGGAGTTCAGATCCCTGAGATTAGCAAGATTCTTCTGAATCATCAGAGAAAGAATTCATAAGAAATTCAATACACTTTTTAGTGTTTCTATGATTTTCTGTATTGTCACTTCATGAAAATTTGTCTTTTCTGTATAATATACGTAATAATTCCTTAATTAGAAGAAAATTTGATTAACCATATCAAATCTTGATCATGTCAGGTAATTCAAATCAATAGATACTTATTAAGTACATACAAGTGAAAAAACACTGAGTTTGCTAGAGAAAGCAGATTGAGCTGGCATTTGGGAAGACACTGTTCTCAGGCACACATGGTGACAACACCTGAGGCCAGAAGCAGATCTAGACTTTATCAACTCTACCTAAATCTCCATAGTGTCAGATTGATGGTTTTTAATAGGAGTCATCCTTCAGGAAAGTGTGTTTTCCAGTGATCTGTCTTTATAAATGTAGTATTGAAGAAAGATCATTGATTTGAACTCAGAGAACCTTGGTTCAAATCCCAGCTTGTGCTACCTGTGAGATGTTGGACAAATCACTAAACCTCTTTGGGCCTTCATTTCCTCATCTCCACAATGATAGATGACCTTTAAGATGCTTTCTGGCCCTAGATCTCTGATCCTTTAAATATAGATTGGTAACACAGATAATTTCCCTCCATTTCTATATATCTATCAGGTATTAACTTTTTCTGGTCATCATGATCCTGTGTGTAATACTGGCTACTGTGCAGAATGCCCAATATGAAAAGATGGATAAGATAGCCTTCTTAAACATTCTGTAGACTCTGATGAAGGAGAGCTTGAACCATTTCTCCTTGCCCACAGGCCACAAATTTGATAAAAATAGAAACGATAAATGACGATATTGAGAGATTTAACAGAGTCATAAGAGCCAGCAAGGAAGCCCATCAGCAAGCCTTAGATGAGGTACAAGCCGAAGGAGACATACTCAGCATCCCAAGCAATACAAAGTTCAAAGTGGAGCAGGAAGAAGATGAGGCAAGTGATTTCCCCCCCTTTTGGATATGTTTCTATTTTCATATATTTTGTTTTTAAAGAATCAAAAATGTAGAAGCATATTTTGTCTTACTGATTATTTTCATACTTAGTTGGCAGTTATTTCAATGTATACCAATCAGCAGTATAAAATAAGAGTGTAAGGCATTAAGTTCATTGCATTTCAATTTACTAACATATTTAGTCTATGAAGAATTCTATAATAGACATGACTACTGTAAAGGTGGGGGTCTCTACAGTGGGGGGGTAGAATAAAAACATGTTTTCTGTCCTAAGAAACTTTGATATAGATGGAGAGAGAATACATATAACTTCAATACAAAAGAGAGGACAATATGCAACATTTAAGATGATCATGTTGAAAGTTGAGTTATATCCATGTTTTTCAGGACTTAATAGAGGAATACTGAGATTGACTCCATGGAATTTTCTCCATGAAGTATTTTCATTTCCCTGCATATTGGAGAGCTTTGCATTGCAATAATAGAACTTTGTTCTTACTCCTTTTTTTAGCATCACTGCTGGATTCCAACTTCACATACCCCATTGTAATGCTAGTTCTATGAAACTAGATTTTATCCTTCTCAGTTTTAATCTGGCCTCATTCCTGGCCTTTGTCCTGTCTTCAATTTCTACTTCACTAGCTGGTATTAGAAGACAGGGTTAACACTATTGTTATAAACTAAACAGGTATATATAATCTTATATTGCTTGGATACGTTGCATGAATTACATGCAAATCCAGGATTTGCTCTCCAGCACATTGGGACTTTAATGGATTTGACATTTCACTTGTGTAAATGCTGTTTTCATTAATATAAATTATAATTTCTTCACATCCCATCCTATATGATTCTTGTCAATATTTTCTCATAAATCTTCCAAAGAGGAACTACTGAATATTCTAGAGATATTTCTCTTATTTTTAAAAGTATCTTTTTAAAGTAACCTTTTGAAAACTAAGTGGGCTGTCAATTTCTTCTCTCTCCTTTTTACTTGTGTAGTTTTTATATACATTTCTTATACCAATTTTTGTTTGTGAATTATTGTTAGAAATGTGCCAAAGAAGGTCTGCTTATATCAACCACTCATTTTTCACTGCCCTGTGGAATTTGCAGAACATTATCCTAGTATTCCATGACTCAAAGCCATGTGCATCACCAGAAGAATATTGATGTTAATGATGAGTCTTAAAGTAGTATAGTGAGCAGTTTGGGATCATCTATAGCATCACTCAGTTTTAAGTATAATCTTCTTCCATTCTGAATCAGCCCATTATCTAGCTTGTTAGGGATATACATAATGATAGACTAATTTGATTGGCTGCCCATCCAACTAAGTATCATCTGGACAAAACATATTTTTATCCACTTTTTTTTTTAATTGTGGATGGTTCCAAAACTGTTTTGTATCATTATAGATTTCATGGAGAAGACTTTGCGGTGTTCCGGGGATAAATGCAACTGCTACAATGTCATCTGTGAGTTGGGGCTTTTGAAAGACTTCAGTATCAATTGACAATTTTTTTTTGGGAGGAGAGGGTTTGACTTCATCTAGTATATCACCTATGACATTGTGTCGATAAGCAAAGATATAGCCATAGTCACAATTTTCAATGTCATATGTAATTTTAATATATATGAGACATAGTTGGAAGGAAATTTTCAAATTGTGTTTTCTTTTAAAAAGTTAAATATACTCTGCTCTCAGGAACTCACATAGTAACTATCACATAGTAGGTTAAATATACTATGTGCTTGTTGACTTTAAATGAAATAATGAAATCAAGTTCCTTATTAATGCTATCAAGGCTTCCCTTTTGTCTGAATACAGACATTCATTTGTCATATTTAAAACATTCATTACCATATAATAGATTCTTAATATAATTATTATAATGTATATATGTAACATAATACATATATGCACATATTATAGAGTAAAATGTATATATTGATATTATTTATAGTACATGATTTTTGTTCTTTCCTCTTCTCTGGATTTTAAGTGCACTACATATACTAACTTTCTGCAAGAGACTCTCAATGCCATTAATCATTTAGTTAAAAATTTTTTTTTTCTTCTATCAGGTTGAAGGCTTCTATGATCAAGAAGAAAAAATAAAGATGGACCTGGAATGGAAAAAGGAGAAACTGGAGAGGGATTTAGATCTGAGCCGGGAAAGCATCATATCTTTGGAAATTGACAGGCATCAGCTGGATGAAAAATTAGAAGAGTAAGGTACCTTTCTGTTGCCAGATAATTTAGGAATCACATGCATAATGGGAGGAGCAACTAATCTGTTTTGTTAACTTTTGTGCTTCCAATGCCTCAATTTTTATTGACTCTAGGGAAAGATAACATCTAAAAAATTGAACAATATATTATCTTTTGGTAAAAGAGCTAAAAAGAACAACTAATGCATTAAAGAGGAGTGGGTGGTTGAATTAAGGTACTCAGTCTATTCCCCTGGGAATATTTGGAAGATAAACTAAAGATAGGATTAACAAAGGATTATGGCCAATAGGCTGTTCACTTTGTGCAGCTGTAAGAATCCTAGTGGTATGGAATAAGAACAAGGAATAGCTTAAATGAGGTATAGGCAAGCATGTTTTAGATATAGCATCTATTAAGTCCTCAGTATTATCTAATGCTAGTGTTAAGCCCCAGGGGATATAAATGAAAAGCAGGTGAGGAAGATTTTTTTCCCCTCAAAAGAAATTACAATCTACTAAAGTGAGAAAGATAAAAAGAATATTGGAATGGGTTGAAGAGGTATGGTGTGGAAGGCCTCTTAGAAAGGGCATGGAGCACAAGATAAATCAAAGACTCAATGTTCCAAGTTGGGGAAATTGGAGTGAAATCCAAACTTTTGGTGGGATAGAGATAGAAGAGTAGATATCTGTAAAAGTGTATCAGGAATCAAATATTTAACCAAATTGGTTTGAATTCATAGAAATTGTAGATGTTCTATCCTGACTTACTTGGTACAAAGAATATTTCAATTTTTTGTATTTTTTAATTTCTTCTACAACTATTTTATGAATCCTAGAATTTTGAGCAAACTTTATTCTCCCCATTACTTTTCACCCTGATTGTTTGTATGAGCTTCAGTTTAGAACAGGTTTCCCTTTCTGTTGGTATTTTTTGAAAGTAGTTTTGTTCACTAAGGTAACACAGGAACATCATTGTTGTGGAAGGGAATACATAACCTGCACCTATAAAGAGACTAAACCCCATAAATTGCAGATGAAAAATCAGTCTCATTACCTTACAATTTTTCAAATGTCTTTTCTCTTATTTTTCTGCCTTTGATCTGCTTTTCCTCTCTGTTTTTACTCAATTCAACAATAAACATTTTGTGACTTCAGAGAACTTCTCTAAGTTTTATACTGGATTGGATTTAGGTATAACAAAACAGAGCAAAGGAAGCTGATGATAGACAGAAGACTTGGCTGTAAGTCCTATCTTTGACACATACTGGCTATATGACTCTGGACAAATCACAATTTTTCAGGACTTTAAGCAGTTCCTAAAACTTTAAGTTGCAGAGAAGGTACCAACCTATATTGGCAAAGGGAATTTTCTTATCTGAGAGTTACCTCTGACCAAATGAAATGATAGATCCAGTCCTTATCTCTAGTCTGGAACAGAATAAAAGAACTATTTAATGAGGTACAAGATAAAGGGAGAGCAAGGATTTGGAGCAGAAGTTCTTAATCTTAATTAAGGTTTGTGAACTTGTTTTTTTTTTTTTTTAATAACTATTTCAGGGCTGTTGATTTCCTTTATACCCCTATCCATTTTATTTTATGCATTTAAAAATATAATTCTGAAGAGGAGTTCACATTTACTACACTATCAAAGGGGTCTGTAATACACACACAAAAAGGTGGTAAAAAATTTCTAACCTACAGTAAGGCTAGGTTAGGGGCAAGTATGTAGTTAGATGATAACAGACACCTAAAATAAGGAAGGGTATGGTTAGGATGAAACTGGCTTAGTATGAATCAGAGTTCAACAGACTGAGCCTGAGTTATTGTTATAGGGATATATACTGTTATATCCTATATTACCTAGTCAATATGGGAGTTTGATTCAGTTACAAAACTGAGTATTTGTGGAAAGTATACTAGATATCAACCTCTATGCCTACTATATTCTTTACTAATAGGATAATTAAAAATAATTTTGTAATATTATTGTAGAATCAATAATAAAGTTGAGGATTTGGTAGGAGGCAGGGAATGAATATGCTGAAAACAGGCCACTGATTTAAACATACTTGCATTATTTCTGTCTGTTGCATTCTTTTGAAGATCTGTCTCCTTTCTAAACACAGTGATGATAGAAACAGAAGTTCTTGGGCACTCCAATTCAGGGTTCTAATCTAGGTTACCATGGTTTTATTTAAAAAAAACAATTTTCCCCTTTGACCAGAAGTTCAACTCAAGGTGTAGAGAAATCATATATATTTTTTTTTCCCTTGGCTTTTCTGTTCAAAAAACAACAATTAGGAAAGAATTGGGAATCAGCCTCCTGAATTCAGATTCCACAGATGAAAGGAACCTTTTCAGCCAGTTCCAGAAGATGATGATGAAGCTTCAGGTAACCTCAAGGAACTGAATTTGTGTTAATGATCTGAACCACACAATGATGGATGATCCTATAGTATCTATCAAGCAATCCTTTTCCATACTTGTGTTGTCTGTAATAAAAAAAAAATCCTTGATATCAGAGGCTAGCAGTTTCTTCTGCTATGAACCTCAAAACACACACTATTCATCAGTGAATTCTTTTGTTTTGAACCTGTAATTGAATTTAATTGGCACCATGGGGAGAGTGGCGTTAGGAACACCTAAACTCAAATGCTGCTTCAGAAAATTCTTCGCTGTAATCCTTGGAAATTTATTTAACCTCTTTCAGTCTCAGCTTCCTCACATGTAAAGTGAGGATAATAAGAGCATCTATGTCAGGAGGCTTTTAGTGAGGATCCAATGAGATAATCTGAGTGCTCTGTAAATACTAGGTATTGTTGCAATAGTGTTATAGCAATATAAGCAAAACCCTTCCACCAATACAGAACAGCAAATCATCTACTACTTATAATTTTAGAAAGTTGTGTGGGACACATAAAGTTTAAATTACTAGGCTAAGGTTAGGTAGTTAGCATGAATTATAGACAGAACTTGAAAGCAGGCCTTTCCCAAGGATGAAACCTCTATTCCCTATGCATGGCAATTAACCTATTTATAAGTACCTAACAAATACCTGTTGATTGGTGTATGCGTGTAATATAAAGTAATGAGACTGACTTTAAAAGATAAAAAGACTCAAAAAAGGAGCAATAACAAACCATCCAGACTCTTTTATAAAACCTCCTTATTTTGGATCAAAAATAGAATTACACAATTTAATCATCCATCCAATAATCACCATTATTTTTTCTCAATGACTTTCATCTTCTTTCAGAAATTAAATTCATCCTGAAAGAATAACTATTTACCACCATTGAGGATATTCAGAAAAGGAGCTTCAAAGTATATCAAAAATAATAGCATCATTAGAATAGAGTATAGCTTCTCAAGGTGTCTATTTTTAAGAGGAAAATACCAATTTGGTCATATATATTAACTATGCAAGCCCTATTAATTTGCATAGTTAACATATATGACCAAATTGGTATTTTAGTCATTAGTTTATAGTCATTAATTTATGAATCATTAATTTTGTTATCAAATCATTTTTCAGTCACGTCTGACTCTTTATGACCCTATTTGGGGTTTTCTTGGCAAAATACAGAAATGGTTTGTTATTTTCCTCTCTAGTTCATTTTGCAGATGAGGAAATGGAGGCAAGCAGGGTTAAGTGATTTGCCCAAAGTCACAGCTAGTAAGTGCCTGGGATTGGATTCAAACTCAAGAATATAAGCCTTCCTTACTCTAGGTCCAGCACTCTGTACACTGTATCACCTAGCTTCCCCCAAACAATCATTAATTTTAGTCATACCTTAAATAGAATGACAGTTAAAAGCTCATCCATCAGCGAGAAAGACAATTCACTTACAACTAATTTGCCTAACACCCTTTTTTTCGTGACTCAGAGTCATCATGGTGAACTTCAGTAATTTTATTCTTCTTTAATACGTGAAGTTTTCAAGGGTTAATGAATGATTTGGGCCTTAAATGGATCCAGATTCTAGGCATTTTGAGTTCTACTTTCTATAATTGTTCTGTCTCCTCCCTCACTGTCAGCTGTCACTTCTTGCTGCTGTCAGTGTGCCTATCTCTCCAATCCCCTATTTCTCTGTCCTCCCCCATTTTCTAATTTGTTGCCTCAAATCTTCTCCGAGTTTAGAAGTCAGGTAATTAAACTTGAAAGAGCTGTGTCTAAAATGAATCTATTGGCTCTGGCCGAGGTACTGAAAGGGTCCCGCTGAATAAAGTACATGACCTTTGTGGTATCTATTTTGGCTGATGTTTTTGCTTACTTTGGAGCTCTTGACTCTGTTAAAGAGAACTGACTTTAGGTGAATTAGTTTTAGGCAAATTGTTCTGTTCCATCTAGACAGATGAGCTTTTAGCAAAGCTCTCTACAGCTGACATTGTCAAATAAGCAATCTTCAGGTTAGTGAGATATTACTCTCTAGGGAACCTTCTATGATCACTTACCTGTTTTTTTTTTTTTTGGTATTTTTTAAAAACCTTAACATATCATGGGTCTATATGCAAATTTATTTTCAAAGACTTATAAAAGGATTTCCATTTTTTAAAAAAATGCATATAATTAAAGGAGACTGCATGTCACATAAGGTTAAGAGCTCAGGAACTGTGAGTTCTAATTCTGGCTCTTTATTGGTTTGAGGCAAGTCACTTAACCTCTCTTGGAAACACTTTTTTTAGCTGTAAATTGAGAAGCAAAAGAGCCAAATGATCTTTTAAAATGAGAACCAGTAAATAATGCCACCATAATGTTCTCTGACTCTAAAACATAGTAGAGATTTCACACTAATAGAAAAATGGTTATTGTTGCACAGGCTCGATCAGTAGAACTGGAAGAAGAACTGGAAGCCAAAAAAACAACCCCAGCCAAGGTGGAAAGGCACAGGAGCGACCTGGCTCGTGAACTGGAAGAGATGACCGAACAGCTGGAAGAAGCCAGGGGTACAAGTCTGGTACAGTTGGAGATCAACAAGAAGAGGGAGGCCAAGTTTGTAAGGCTGCGAAGAGACCTGGACAAGGCCACCTTTCGCTTTGATACAACAGCTGCCACCATCAGAAAGAAACATGAGGAGACCCTGGAAGAGCTGAAAGGGCAGGTGGACAACCTACACATAGTCAGGCAGAGCTTGGAGAAAGAGAAGAGTGAACTGAAGTTAGAGGTGGATGGTCTGCTGACCAGTGTGGAGCACATGGCCAACGCCAAGGTAGGGTTTCTCCAGTCCTCCCAAGGAGGAGGTGGAGGGAGGGGTACTGTGGGAAAGGAAGGCAGAGACTGGCTGCCGATGGCTGAAGGATACTGGGTGTTGAAGCTCTCAATCAACTGACTTTGTGAAGTCATCCAGTGTCTATTGATTGCCCTTGTCCACTTCTTGGATGGAATTGGACAAAATAGGGGGTTGGAACTAGATGCTCTATGAGATCCCTTTTAGCTGTATGGTTTTGTTAGTTTTACAGGACATTTCCATGCACATCCTTAACTGTATCACTCATTGTCTCACCTTTGAAGAGACTTTGAAGAGAGACTCAGGATTAAGGAACATTGTTCTATCTGCTTCTGCTAGTGGTGAAGGCTGCTAGGAAAACAATTGGGTACAGTGTGTGGCTACTGGAAGGGAGTTTAATCAAGGCTAGAATATATCTAGACAAAACTTCCAATAATCCTATTGCCAGGGGAGAAGTCCTTTCTCCGCTACACTTCTAGAGGCATTTTTCATCAACCAGCATTAGCAGGAAACTTTTAAGGGCTCATATTTAGAGCTAAAAGGTTTTCTGGAGGCCATTTTACTTAGGACTTCTGAATCCAAATCTAACACTTTCTCCATTACACCATTCTGCTTTTCTGTTTTTGTTCATTAATCATATTAGCAACAGATAGTTTGATCTCTTTGCTTTTACTGCATCCATCCCATAGGGTTACTGATCAGATTATGAAATTTCCCCCCAGGAACTTTGTATGAGGATGCCAGCTTTGGGTAAATCAGGATGAAGAGACATTTATTTATTTATTTATTTTGTTAAACTTAAATTTTTTTTTCAAATAATAAGTTTTTATTTTGTCCCCCTGCCACCTTCATACTCCCAATTGGAAAAAAAAATAAAAGGAAAAAACATAACTTTATAACATGTATAGTTAAATAGAGTAAATTTTCTTATTGACCAAGTTCACAATTGTATGTTTCTTTCTGCATCTTGATTCCATCATTTCTTTGTTGAGAAGGTAGCATGCTTCTTTTTCTGTCCTCTAGAATTCAGTCATTTGACTGAAAGTCTTAATTCTTCCAAATTGTCTTTATAATGTTCTTAATAAATGGTTGTCCTGTTTTTTCTCACTTCATTCTGCATTAGTTCACATAAATCTTCCCTGTATTCTCTGTTCTTTTGCCATTTCCTATGACACAATAATATTCAATTACATTTATATCAAATCTAATTTGTATTTGCCCATTTTTGAGATGTAAATGTTCATACTGAAAATTCAAAGTTAATACTCTTGAGACAATTCAAGATGAATCCAGAAAATCCCTGATAACAATCTCTAGTTTATATTTATATAGTATATATATATATATATATTTCACTTACTTTTTCCACTTCTGCTTTGGGAGTTTGGAGAAACAAATGAAAACATCCTAACTAGAGACCCTACAAATTGATGTTATCTGATCTCAGACCCCATTATGGTTTTTAAAAAATATATACTACTTATTGATTTCCTTGTCATATTTCCCTAGCTATTCAACAGTTCAGTTCAATAAACCTTGAATGAGACAGTTTGGTTGGTGGTATAGTGGATGATGTTCTAGATTTGAAATCATGAGTTAAAAATTCTGTTTTAGGCATTCCTTAGCTTGACCTCAGCTATATCACCTAACTAGTATGTCTCGGAGTCCTCATGTGATAAATGAGAGGATTGGTTTATAGTCTACGATCTTGTTAATGACTAGTATGCACAAATGTATCACAAAAGATATTTTGGTTATAAAGACAAACCTGAAATAGTTCTTGCCTTCTAAGAATTTGGATTCTATTATTTACTTTCTGACATCTGACAACTCTTATTCTTGGATCACTTTGCCTCCAACTGTGTACATACTAATCTAAAACAAATTCTCTAATTTTTCTTCTACTTTAAGAATTTCCTTACATCTTTTCCTTTCTCTTTCTTTCTTCATGGGAAATATCCTTCCTTCTTTGCATATTTAATATTTTCACTCATGCTCTTGACCTCATACTCCCCTGCCTCTTAATCCTGATCAATGAATAACCCTCTCATTTGTTGCTTTAATTCTTACCTATGTGCATGCTCTTTCTCTCAGACTTTGGTCAACCTCAGGCCTTCACTGTCTTAAAAATAAACAAGCAAAACTAAACACAAAACCAACTCTCTCAGTTTTGCTGATCCATTGAATTACCACCCTATTTTCTCTACTTCCTTTCATTATCTAAACTTCTGAAAAGAAATGCCTGTATTCATTTTTGTACTACTCGCTTTCTATTGTTTTCTAGTGTATAAGATTTAGAGTTCTTATCCTTGTCTATGATGTTTCTCTTACAAATTATACTAATGACCTCAGTTTATTATATGAAGTAAAATCCAGTGGCTTTATTTCAGTGCTCATCTTTCTTGATCTCTCTGTAATATTTACTGCTGTAAACCATTATTTCCTTCAAATTATTTCTTATTATCCTAACTTCTATGACAGCATATTAAGCTGGTTCTTCTGCATCTCTAACTATTCTTTCTGTCTCATTTGTGGTCTTTATTCTCCTTCTCCCCCAAATATCAGTGTTCCCAAAGGTTTTATTCTCTATCCTCATTTTGGGATGTTCTCTCCTACACCTTCCCATGTTTTCAACTACTCCATGAGTATAATTTACAGATCTTAAATCTAGTTCCTATCTCTTCCCCAAATCCCAACACCACATTTCCACCTGCCTACTGTAAATTTGTCCCTAGATACTTCATATGCCCTTCAGATCCAGTTCTTAAGCTCCAGATTTTTACATCGATTCCCATATCTGCTCTTTTCCTGGATTTTGCTATTTCTGTTTAATGACACCATCATTTTCTGTCAACCTTAGTCTAAATCCTAGTATTTTCTTTGACTTCTAACATCTTTTTTTTTAAGAACAAAATCATTACCTTGCCCTGGTAATTCTATTTGTATCTCCCTTATCTGTAATATATCACCTCTCTAAATCTGTTCTTCACATAATTTCTAGTTTCATCTTCTCATAGTTCTATTTAAGACACTCCCTAGCCCAAAAACTTTTAATAGCTCCCTAGAGATAATTGAATAGTGTAAAACTCCTTCACCTTGCATTCAAACTCTTCAATGATCTGTCTTTATCCCACCAGTTTGCACTCATCTCCTACTATCATTTTTACATATGCTATCTCAATCAAACCCAACTTTGCTTACTGTTCTCCAAACCTACTTCTTCCTTTACCTCTGTAACTTTTCTTATGCTATTTTTTTTCCTGGCATGTTCTCCTACTGAAATCTGACATCTTTCAAGGCCCAACTTTCCATGCAACTTTCACTAATATCCCCCTTATAATCAACTAGAAGTTAGTTGTTTTCTTTCTGAAACTCCTTTAGAACTCAGAGTCCTTTGGTAGTGGTTTTCACTACAGACTTTTCAAATTTTAATAATAAGATATGACAGGTGTGTGGTTCAGTGGAAAGAAGGCCAGATTATTAAACAAGGACTCTAGGTTCTTCTCCTTACTCCTTGGATAGTCACTTGGCCTTTCTAGGCCTTGGTTTCTCATCTATAAAATAAGGTTGAACTAGATGACCCATAAAGGTCCCTCCCAGTTCTAAATCTCTGGTGCTATGATTATATCATCTTGAAATGTATTTATGTCCTTGCCTTATGGTTCCTGCCCTTAAAGTCTACAATCTAGTATGAGAGATTTATTTCACATCTTTATATTCCTTTATATTGCCTTGCACACAGTAGGAACTCAATACATATTTAATGAATGAATAAAGGAATAAATGAATTGATTATGATCACCCTGTCTGACCTATAGTTTATACAAAACCTTTTGAATTGTTTATTTCAGCCCTGGCTGCTGAGTATAACCAAGCAAGCCAACACATACTGGCAAGGGAAACTGCAAAATTTTTAAAGCAATGTTATGCTGGCAGAGAGGCCTGGGATAATTCTGAGGTTATGGGCATGAGAACAATTATTCTGATGATTATAAAATCACATTGGTTTCAATGGCATTGTAGTCCATTTCTGGGGGAGGGGCAATGTTTTCCTAAAAATTTGGGGGGCACATTTAAAAAAAAGTGTATGTCCTCTAGGCAGCCTCTCTTTCTTTAGCTGTGAGTACATGTCACTGTCCTTCAGAGTAGGAAATGGATTCTTTGGATGGCTGTTGCTGTCTATGTGTGCAGGTGGGGTTGAAGATACTGATTGATGAATGTCCTGTTCGTTTTTCCATTCTGCACATATGTAAAGGCTGTCATTTGATAGCAGCTGCGATCCCTATTTGTTGTACCCAATCACTACTAATGCTTTGCCCTCTTGGACTCTAGATTGGCACAAAGCCTTGGCTTAAAAACAACTACCCCTTGGGTGATTGTTAGCTACCAGGCTGGTATCCAAAGAGATAGTGTTGGATAGTGGGTAGAGAACTGACATCCAGGTCAGTAAGACCTCTGTGCAAGTTCCACTCCTGACAGGTTCTGGGGTGCCCCTGGGCAAGTCACAATCTCTCAGTGCTCAGGACCCACTCTGCAGTAGTAGTTCTTAAACTCTTTTTTGTGTCCTGTCAACTTTGGTAGTCTTCCAAAAGCTTTCTCAACATAATATCTCAGAAAACTTTCCCAGAATAATAATTTGAAATACTTAAAATACATAGTATTATAAAAGAAAAGGGCAGCTAAGTGGTACAGTGGTTAGAGAGCTGGACCTGGGATCAGGAAGATTCATCTTCATGAGTTCAAATCTGGCTTCAGACACTTATTAACTGTGTGACCCTGAGAAAGTTACTTAATCCTTTTCATCATGTGCTAGAGATAGAAAAAGTAAACTATTCCAGTATCTTCACCAAGGAAATCCAGGATATGTCACAAAGAGTCGGACACAACTGAAACTACTGAACAGCATTACAAAAGAGACCAATTCTATCAAAATACAGTTATCAACATATTTTCAAAATTAATTAATGGATCCAAAGTTGAGAACCTCTGCTCTAAGCTGGAGAATAGCTATAAGTTTGCATCGGTAGAGTGAGTTTCCTAATTAGGGAGCTCCCTATATTTATGAAACAACATGTCCACTTCACTTAACCCCTCTCCCCAAACAAAAAATGTGGGTATCCACACGTTACATCATTTGAGGCTGTGATTAATCATTTCATGCCTAGGGCCTTCTTTTGCCATTCCTTTTCATTATGACCTCACTTAGTGGATCCTAGATCAGTATTTGAGAGATCATGCAGTCCAATCCCCTCATTTGACAGAGAAGGAAAAAGGACCTATGGAGGAAAGTAACTTGCTTAAAGTCAAACAGGTAGTGAATTCTGTACTCCTTCCAAGATATCATGTTTGACTTTAGTTTTTAAACTTATTACCACTGAGATGAACATATGGAAGTCTCTTAGAATTCTTTCTTGACAGATGTGCAGCCTGGCAGAATTATGCCTCTTCAAAATGGTGTGGCTGTCTCTATTCCAGTTCAGTCTAATAAACATCTGTTGGGTACCTTTTTTTCGGCGAAGACTTTGATGTAAGGCTTACTTAGACAGTAAGTCTTCATTGTAACATGGAGATAATCTTGGTCTCTGGAAGACCATGATGGTAAAGTACATACTCTGTTATGTCTAGTGTTTTGGATAGTTTCATAATTATCTACCAAAATGGCCACTTTATAAGTGTTTCATAGGGAATTTCTGAAATTGATTAAAAAATTTTTTTTACAACAATGACTCCTACCATTAGTCTCCTTAGTCCTATATGTATTATTTTATCCATTTAAATGCATCATTCTGAGAAGGGGCTCACAGGTTTCACTAGACTTCTGAAAGAAACCCATGACATAAACAAAGGTTAAAGTCTTCTATTCTGGAGCATAGTAGTATCACTTATATATTTGGTTAGTCTTCTAAAAGCAACGCATTAGCTTTCCTGGCTCAAGTGTTTTCCTCTTGGCCCATAAGTACCTTATGTGAGAAGGTACTTCCTAAGTAAGAAAATACAATGGCAGCTTTTAAATCTCTATTTGTTTCAATTAAATATTTTCTGAGAGTCTAACTATAAGCAAACCACTCTACTAGTCATTGGGAGAGATGGAGGTTGGGATGGAGGGATATGCCATATTTATAGACTAACATAAAATGAAAAATAAAGAGAAGTTGCTTTGGCGAGCTTTGGTATGAAAAGGCTAGGGAAAGAAAGTAGTTATCCATTGGAAGAATCATGGAAAGTTATAAAGAGATGATGGCATTTGAGTTACATTTAAAAGACTGGATAGGAAGTTAGCAGGCTAAAAGAGAGAGAAGGTAGATATATTCAATTCCTACCATATAGCATTGGTTGGTAAGTCATAAAGTGCAAGACATGCACCTTTTATCTATAGAGCACTTAGTACTTTTCGAATAGTCTACCATTGGACCATCCAATAATCTATCTGAGGTAGGTTGGACATGCATTTAGTATCCCTGTTTACAGATTAAGAAACTGAGGCAAAATAAGTTGAATGATTTGTCCCAGTTATTAGAACCAAGTCAAAATTAAATCTTCTAATTCTAGAGCTTTCTCTTTCATCATGTTGTCTCTCTAGTTAATCAATTCCATAAAATTCCAAAAAAAAATCCCAGCAGGATGACTACTAGGTCTATATCCTAGTACAAAGGACCCACATGTACAAAAATGTTTGTAGCGGTTCTTTTTGTGGTGACAAGGAAATGGAAATGGAGTGGATACCCATCAGTTGGAGAATGCTTGAATAAATTCTGATAAATATAATATATAATAGAATATTACTGTTCTATAAAAATGATGAGCAGGCTAACTTCAGAAAAGCCTAGAAAGTCTTACATGAACGGATGATAAGTGAAGTGAGCAGACCCAAGAGAATATTGTACACAGTTACAGCAGGATTATGTGATAATTAACTATGATAGACAGCTCTCTTCAGCAATATGGTGATCTGGGACAATTCCAATAGACGTGGTATGGAAAATGCCATCTGTGTTGATAGAGAATTATGGAGATTGACTGTGGATCAAAGCATAGTATTTTCACTTTTTTTATTTGTTTTTGTTTGTTTCCTTTTTCTTTCTCATGTTTTCCCCCATTTGTTCTTATTTTTCTTACACAATATAAAAAATATAGAAATATGTTTAGAAGGATTATACATGTTTAATCTTTATCAGATTGCTTGCTGTCTGGAGAGGGAGAAGATGGAGAGGGAGGGAAAAATTGGAATAAAAAATCTTAAAAAAAATTAATTCTGAAAACTATCTTCACATTTACAAAATAAAATACTATTGAGAAAAATAGTTATATAACAAATATATTATTCAGCAAAGAATGCACAAACTAGTTAATATGTATTCAAATAATTTTTATTACCTTTTGCCCTGCTATACAGTAACAACTAAGGTTCAAACTCTAGACCATTTCAAATGTTTTAGTACTTACAGACTTTAGCAAAAGAGATGTGTTAGTACTGCTAAAACCAGGAGACCTTTATTATGGTCACATTTTATAATTCAAAGCAAATAAGGAATAAAGTCCAGGAGAACCTGGGATGGGCAGAGGCAAACATAAAGTCAAGGAGGATGGAAGGGGACAAACATCAATTGAGTGCTTATTGTCATGTACAAGGCACTTGGCTTAGCACTTTAAATTTATCTCATTCCATCCTCACAATATCCTTGGCAGGTAGCTGTTACCATTATCCCCAATTTGTAATTGAGAAAACTGAGGCTATCAGAGATTAAATGACTTTACAGGGTTACCCAGATAGTAAGAATCTGAGGCTGTATTTAAAGTTAGGTCTTCCTGACTCCAGGCCCAGAGCTCTATCCACTGTACCACTCAGCCATCTCAGAATCTCACGTTTGAGGATCTTTAGGGTACAGCACTAGGAAGAAGGAGATTAGAGATGGTTCTGGAAGAGGCTACAATTTGAATTTGTCTCATATTAAGTTCTCCTTATGCCTTCCTTTTTGATGGATAGGACACTTAGGACACTTCATTATTTCATAAAGCTCATGTGGATGGATGTGGAATCATAGGTTATGTATGAAGTGAAGAGTTCTCACTCAGGAAAATCTGATTGATCATTTATTTCTGATGCAACAGACAGGGAAATACTTGGGGTTGGCCAGTAAGGATCAAATGAGTAAAGCCTGGGGAATCAAAGTTAAAGTTTTGAGTAACAAAGTAACATTTCTCAGGACAGAGACAGGTGATCTTTTTTCCCCCTGAGGCAATTGGGGTTAAGTGACTTGCCCAGGGTCACACAGCTAGGAAATGTTAAGTGTCTGAGATCACATTCGAACTCGGGTCCTCCTGACTTCAGGGCTGATGCTCTATCCACTGTGCCACCTAGCTAACCCCTCGAGAGACAGGTGATCTTAAATGAACCACATGAATCTGAGAGAGAGCCCCCAAATTACAATTATTAGTGAACAATCTCAAAAGGTGAAAATAACTCTACTTTTCCAATGAACCCAATCGTTAGGGACTAGTCTAAATCAGGCAAACAATTGTACTGGATGAAGTACTGGTCTGGGTTTTTAAAGAGTTAAGTCTAAAATAAATTTTATAAAACAAAACCAAACAAACAGTTAATTAAGCCTGATGATGAAGCTTGGTATGCCAAATTGATCACTACGAAGTAGGTAGAAGAGTAAGGACAAATGATAATAATAATGATGATGATGATTAATAATAATATCAACTGCCATTTATGTAATGATAGAGTGCTTTATATTTACATAGATCATCTTACTCATTTCTTACAATAATCTGTGAGGTAGGCATAATTATTATTTTATAGACAGGGAAAGTTTTGGTGGTTAAGCAATTTGTTTGAGATCACATATTTAGTAAGTTTCTGAGGCAAGTTTTCCTGACTTTAATCTCTGCTGGAGAGTCCAAGAGAGTTTTGAAGAATCTTGGGCAGCATCAGAGATTGGGGTTAATCTCTGTCAATGCAAGAGCGCTTTCTAAAGCAACTGTAGCAATTGCTCTGACAGCTGCCTTTTAAGCTGAAGGAAATCAGGCTTTCTGAATAAGTCCTTCTTAATTTAAAGGACCCAACCTAGGCTTTCATGTGATCTTCTAATTTTTAATAGCTTGTTGTACTATTTTTGGATGTATTTGGAGTGTTTGAATGGGGATCTCAGTACTCAGACTCCTAACCTCTTTGTCATCTCTGTTCCAAGACTTGGGCAAGGGATCTGATGTTATAGTTTCTTATATTTGCTTTAGTTTTAAGGACATCGTCTTTATGCTGTCAGGGCTCTTAAGTGTAGCCAGGAAAGCAGCAACACTCTTCAGTCTGTCTGTTATGTTTTCAGTCACTTTCCCTGCTCATCCCTGCCTTGAAAGCACTGATAGGTCAGAACAAAATAATGGAACGAATTTAGAACTTCAAATCATGGCTCTGGCACTTACTACCTTGGTGACTGTAGGCAAGTCACTTTCTAAATCTGGACCTCAAATCCCTTATCTTTAAAATTAGGGAGTTTAATTAGGTCTTACAGGTCCCTAAAATCTATATTTCTTCCATTAAGCAGCTTTGTGGAGGATGTGACCTCCTGTGATCTACACACACATACACACACACAAACAAATGTGGCAAGCAGCTATCACTAATCCTGCCCTCCTACAACTCCCAGGTATAAGATCTCATGGTCTTAAAAGTCTCTCCCAACCTTGCTAGGCCTTGAGTTCCTTCATACAAGGCTGCCTTAGAAAGTAAAAGAAAAAAAAATAAAGAAAAGCTCTTCGTTAGATTTAGTTAGATCAGGCGGGCATTCTGGCACAAACCACCCAACTTTACTAAATGGTATAAAATGTCTCAGCATCAGAAAAGAATGGATTGCTCAAGGTGTGATGGATGTGTTTTACTATGGTCTTCATTTTATCTTAATTCTTCAGGGTCTGTGGTACAGAAAATATAAATGAAACTTGGGTTTAAGAGGACATCTGACTAGGGCTTCTTTCCCATCTCTGAAGAAAGGAATGAATTCTTCTATTATACTATATTGATTTACTAATAATAGAAGCAGTGTTAGAGCCAAAAGACCTGAGTTCAAGTCCTTCCTATCTCATGCTGTTCAATCTGTGTGAGCCTGGGCAAGAAACAAAGACTCAGTGTTCTAGTCTAGGGCTTTTAAAACTTTTTCCACTTACAACCTCTTTTGACCCAAGAAATTTTCCCATGACCCTGAGCATTGGACATGTCAAATCAATGTACAAATATACAAATCAATATATCAAAAATATACAAATCAAACTAATAATAAATCCTAATTTTGCAACCTCCACATCTAGCTACAAGATTTTATATAAAGTCACAAACCACATTTAAGAAGCTGGGTTCTAAGCAACTCTCTAAGATCATGTCATTTTGATCCTCATTGGTAGAGGGATTTTCCTCCCTTGGGAGTTCCTTATACTAGTAAAGTCACAGGTTCAGTCCCTATCCTATGCTTTAATAAATCAATCCTACTACTAAACTGTGTGCTTTCTTCCCAGAAAACCCTCAACTGTACTTGTATCTACCAGCATATCTGAGGACTAAGTCAAGAACAAAGATGGATTCCTTTGTTCTAAAATTAGGTCACTGCTATAATCAACTTTCTGTCTTTTTCCTTCCTAACACTTAGTCAAAGGCTGAGAAGCTCTGTAAACTGTTTGAAAACCAACTTAATGAAACAAATGTTAGACTTCAAGAGATGGCCATTCTGGTAAATGATGTTACCACCCAGAAGTCAAAGCTTGAGAGTGAGAAAGGTAGGTCACTATATTAGGTGAGGGTAAGTGAGGGATGGAATACAGGAAGGTCTCAGAGGACTCATTTGGTAATTTTTTTTTCTCTAGATGATTTCACAAGGCAGCTGGAAGAGAAGGACAATTTGATAAACAAACTTTCCAGAGGAAAGAGTAACTTTATTCAACAGATTGAAGAACTGAGAAGGTTGTTGGAACAAGAGAGTGAAGTAATGACTTTCTTATTTCACAGTAGGAGCTCATCTATGAGACCCATACAATTATAATTCTTGACAACTTTTTTTCCTCCTCAAATAGATCTGAGATGTCCTGAAAGGCTTTTAGTTTCAAGTGAATTGGGAAAGGTACTTTTTTTCAAATTATAGGAAAACAGAAGTTGGGCACTACATGTGTCAGGAAGATTTCAAAACTCACAAATAAACTACTAAGCATTCTGCCTCAGGAATTAAAATTCTGTCAAAATAGTCTTGTCAGATTGAGGGTCATTGAAACCTATTTATCCATTCTGTTTTTATCACTATATAAAGAGGAAGGGAAAGAGAAATGTTTAAAGCATTTAGAAAAATAAATGTCTGAAGGTGAAGTGTTTAATGAAATGTTCGATTCAATATATGTGGAAGGCAGAATGATAACTATCTGAACTTATTTGATCAGCAATATTTTTGGTTTTCTTGTTCAAATTATCAGCAAATCATAAAAATTAGTAACTATAGCTTCCTCTGAGAGAAGATAAAATTATTAATAAGAAACACCAGTGACAACCTAATCTCAAATAGCATGGGCAGTTGAGTCATAAGAAGAACTCAAGAATCAGGAAGGATTTTAGAAATCATCTCACCTAACTTTTTATTTTAGTGATGCAGAAACTGAGATCCAAAGAAGGTTGTCTTTTGTCTAGAATCACAAAAGAGGTAATATCATAGTTAGGATAAGAAAAATCTGGTTTCTTAAGGGTCTTCATCAACACTTCTCTCACAATACCATTACAGAATGAAATTCAATATAAGTTGGTCTCAACTAATAATCCATTCAAAAATAACCCTGGTATAAAGTGGTCTCACCAATAAGTCATGGGTTTCAAGAATAGAGTTATAACAAGTCTCGGTAAACATTTTTGGATATTTTAAGAAACTCCTTCAGTCAGCTTGCTGTAAAATGTTATCATTTGACTTTCCAGATGAGTTTTTTTTTTTTTATGAAAATGCACTGCTGGATTGATTGGATTACCAAGTTAGAGAATATTTAAAAAAGAGCAAAAGAATAGTAGGGTTGGTAGGATGGTAGGAGATCAGGTCATACAAATAGAGGTTTAAAGACTTAAGGGGGTCATGATAACTTAGAGGAAGCACAGTGCTAGAGAGAGTATTAGATTTAGAATCCAATAAGTATTGGACCTAGTAAGGTTGGATCTAGTAAAATCCAATAAGATTAGAATCTAAAAGTATTAGAAAGAATACTGGATTTGGAATTAGATTGACCTGGTTTTAATTCTCTTTCTGATGCTTACTACTTGAATGACCATAAGGTCAAGTTGCTTATCCTCCTCAAGCCTCAGTTTCTTCATCTGTAAAACACAGTAAAACACATGTAAAACCATGAGAACCCTTCTAGCTCTAGATCAAAATGATGGAAATAGAAAGTCAACAACTTAAAAAGCATTTGCTAAGTGCCTACTATGTGTACCAGGCACTGATATGCTAAGCAATAAGACATAAAGAATAACACTTAATTTCTATAAACCTAGGTTTTTTTCAGCTATAAAATGAAAGGACGGGACTGAACAGCCTCTAAAGTTTCTTCAAGCTTTAAATTTATTATCTCATGACTAAGTATTTGAAAAGCTTTTACATGGAAAGGAGATTTGATTTGTTCTTTCTGGAAATCATTCCTATTTATAATAGATCTTCAAATAAGTCATGGATGTCGTAGAAGGCAACGTTGATCAAATATAGTTTGGATGAGGGCATCTGATTTCCCTTTTAGTGCTGAGGTTTTTTAAAAGGAAGAGGAGATATACTGTAAGGGAAAGACTGTGTGGCCTTTGTAGACTCATACACATGATAAAAGACACATTTCTTGTAGCCTAAAGGATAATAAATATTTTCACTTTAAAATTCTATTCTTTTTGGGGGGGAATTATTTGTCTACCTACCAAAGGTGTCCAAATACTCTTAACAAGGACAAAGTTGAACAAATTAATCTCCCCTACATAACTATGAAAGTAGAAATTTTAAAGAGCACTTTAATCTTTTCTTTCTTGGTCCAGTGTTCTGTAGTCCCAACTTTTTATATTTCAGTGTAGCCTGTATTGGAAATAGAACATATTGTTGGACTTTATTTTATGTGGATGAGTTGGTCCACTCCCAAGCTATAATTAACAAATGTATCTTTGTCACTTATAGTCCAAGAAAGTCCTTACCCATGCCCTGCAGTCAGCAAAGCATGATTATGACCTCCTGAAGGGGCAATATAGGGAAGAACAAGAGGCTAAAGCTAAGCTATTATGGACTTTGACCAAGGGGCGTGCAGAAGTGGTACAATGGAGAACTCACTATGAGACACATACTCTCCAGAAAAATGAAGATTTTGAGGAAGCCAAGTAAGTCATACTGCCCTTCAACTGTTCTCAGATGAACTTAGTATCCCAGTTGATGAGTGAAAAAATCATGATTTGACTGATATGCGTTGGAAAGACACTTATTTATAGCTATGTTCTGCTCTGGCCATCAAAATAATTAGATCTTTATTTGTATTTTGTGTGTGTGTGTGTGTGTGTGTGTGTGTGTGTGTGTGTGTGTGTGTGTATGAACATGTACATATCCATCATTTGTCTGTACTTCTTCATATATATGGTTTTATAAGAGGTCAGTGAAAAATGGGTCATGGACCTCTGTACCTTTGTATATACAATTTTTGTTTCGTGATACTGAAAAATTTAAAATGCTACCAGAAATCTGAAGATCACAGATCTATAGCTGGGAGGAAGTTTTAGTGTTGTTCAGTCATGTCCAACTCTTTGTGAACCTGTGGGATCATAGCACATCAGGCCCTTGTCCATGGGATTTTCTTGGCAAAAATACTGATATGTCATTTCCTTCTCCTATAGATCAAGGAAAACAAGGTTGTGACTTGATGGAAATTTTGTTATTGTCACACAGCTATTAACTGTCTGAGGCTGAATTTGAACTTAGGCTAGGACTTCAGGTCCAGCTTATATCCGTGGAGCTATCTAAATCATCTAATTCAGTGCCCTCATTGTTTCTTATTTCATTGTTTTGCAGCCCAGAGGTTAGGTGATTTGCTGAAAGTCATATATAGAGTTAATGATAGAGGAAGGCTTTGTATTTAGGTCTCCACAAGAACATAGATTTAGCGTTAAAAAGAACTTTAAACATCACAGAGCCCCCTCATTTTATAAGAAGCGAGGCATAGAGAGGTAATTTGTCCAAGGTCACACAGGCAGTAAATGCCAAAGGCAAAGTTTTAACCCAAATCTACTGATATCAAAGCCAGGGATCTTTCTCTGCTTAAATCAAACCAACAAGCAAACAGCATACTCAGGCCACCCAAGCTAAATGCCACAGTTAGAAAATGAATTTCACTGACACCTTGATGTAAAGATTTTTCTGGTTTTTCATAGAAAGTCCAGAGATATAGCGTCCCAGCTGGCTCAGAGGATCACAAAGCTTCAAACATAATCACTGAAGCATTTTGTTCTGAGATCCTGTAGAACGGGATATATTTCAGAAAAGACGTCAGACGGTTGCCATGAGGGCTTGTGATCATGACAGAGCTTTGCTCAAAAGAATATGTCCTTCACTTGCTATCTTGGCCCAAATCCAGAGTGGACAACTAAACTCCTCTTCTGGCTTCAACCGATGACATTCTCTCTTTGCAATCCCTCCCATAAAGCAGTTCCCGAACAGCAGCTGTATTCTGTCCCAGAGGCGTACAAAGTGATCTGTCTCTGTATCCACAGTCACTTTAAAAGGGCTCTGGGATGACAGACACTAAAAATACCTGCATTAGATGTTATTGAAAACTGTGGGCAATAGAGAAGTGGGACTTTGAAATGAAATGCCTCCTCAACTCTAAATATAGCATTTGCTTTTGAAGTGAGATTCTTCCTCCTCTAATGATGGAAGATGGATGGGAAAGGCAGCTATCTTTCATTTTACTTTGATGAGTTTTTTTATTTTTTTTAAGGAGAGCAGAGGAGCAAATGAGAGGGAGTCTGGTTGGATGATTACATCGTTCTGTTGGATTTGGTCTTGGAGTGAATAGATGTTAATTAGGTCAGGGATAGCAATCCATCCATTATTTGTCATTAATAGCTTATGAAGAATTTATTTTCTCTCTTTTAAAATAGTAGCAAAAATAAGTAAATCAAACTCTGTCTAGATCATGCTTTCATTTTAAGGGGAAACTCAGTGTTTCATAATACATGTCAGGATGTAAATAGCACACATTTCAGAATATTCACTTTAAATTTGGGAAACTGAGGATTTGGTTGTTTAGCTAGTTTCTTTTTTTTTTTTTTTTGCTGAGGCAATTGGGGTTAAATGACTTACCCAAGGTCACATAGCTAGGAAGTGTTAAGACCAGATTTGAACTCAGGTCCTTCTGACTTTAGGGCTGGTGTTCTATCCACTGTACCACCTAGCCACCTCCCTGTTTAGCTAGTTTCTTAAAGTTTACATGAATGTGTTTTTTTTTTAAGTAGAAAGTGGACTTTTAAAATTCCCAGTCTCTGTCTCCTTTTTACTCTTTTTAGGGGTGGGATCTCTGTTATATATGGCTTTTCATACTTTTTTTCTACCCCAACACCCTTCAAACACAATTCAGAGATTCAGTACTTAAATTATTAGCAATATTTTAATTAAGCATATAATCAATGTCAGATATTATGCTAAGTTCTGGAAGATAAAGAAAGGCAAGAAATAACTCCTACCCTTAAAGAGGTCACATTCTAATGGGAGAGATGACATGTGAAAATTAGAAACATACAAGAAGTATACCAAGTAGATGGCAAAAATTTTTAGAAGGAATGGCAACTTCTAATAGGAAACTTTTAGTAGAAATGGCCAATTAAAAACTGGGGAGATTGGGAAAAGGCTCCCATAGAAAGCAGAATTGGGGCTCAGTCTTGAAATCATTAGAATGTAAGCTCCTTGAAGACAGTGTTTTTACACATTTCTCCAACATGTATCACAGTGCCAGTCATATAGTAAGTGTTTAATAAATGCTTGGTGACTGACTGATTGAAAGAAACCAGGGAGACTAAGAGGTAGAAGTGAGGAAGAAAAGCATTCCAGACCCCCAAAAAAAAATCTATTAAAGGCACGGATTGCAAAGTGTAGCAAGTACGCTGTTGTATCTGGATCAGAAAATATGTAGAAAAGCTCAAAGTGTAAGAATACAAGAGAAAAGCCAGATTATGGCTTAAAATGTCAAACTGAGAAAATAGGGAGCCATTGGAATTTATTGTGTTGGCTAGGAAACAGTGTGATACTTTGGCTTTTGGAAAATCATTCTGGCAGCTGAATGGAGAATGGAATGGTGTTAGGAAGAGACATAAGGCAGACTATTATAAAGTTATTGCAGTAATTCAGGTGAGAGGTGATGGGAGCTTAAGCTAGCTGTGTAAATGGAGAGGAGGAGATGTATATAGGAGACATGGAGAAAAGAGTGACAAGACTTGGTAACAGAGTGTGTATCTGAGGTGAATGAAAACAAGGTGTTGAGAATGATACTGAGTTGTGAGCTTGGGTGACTGTAAAGATGGTACTTATATGTTGAGTTTGAGATATCCCAAAAACCCATTAGTAATGCAGGATTGAAACTCAGGAGAGAAACTAGAATTAGATATATGTGCATGTATGTGTATAAGTGTATGTATACACACTTTAAGTGTATAAACACAACTGTATATATATATATATATATGTATAATCCTATTCATGTTACATATATATATACATACATATTAACACACACATAATCTATATAGCATAATAGCTGAACCCGCAGGAGCTAATATTACCAAGTAAAATATTATAAAGTAGAGAAAGATAAAGGGGGGATGGACATGACTTTTCTCTTTATGTATTAGTATTCTTATCAAATGAAGATGGTGCACTAGAGAAATCTTTGAGTCTATCTCTCAACTATAATATTGGGCTTCAGTTTATTATAGTATGGCATAAATAGGACACTCAATTTAGAAGCAGAAGATGTGGGTTCAAATACAGACTTATCAGGAGTATAACTCTAAGCAATTTATTTGATATTACTGAACCTCAGTTTCCTCATCTGTAAAATGGGAATAACTCTTACAAGTTTGTTTTGAAAAGCCCTTAGTAAGCATTAAAGTGCTGAATAGATTTTAATGGAGCTGTGAGTTCATAACAATGAAAATATTAACATTGCTAAGGTTTTAAAAAATATTCTATTTAAATAGTTTTATTTCATCTATCCCCATTTTACAGATGAGAAGGCTAAGACTCTATGAGACCATGTGGAGTCCTCAAGGTCACACAGCTAATGAGTTTCTGAGGTTGAATTGGAATTCAGTTCTTCTTGACTCCAAGTCCCACCATATCACCTATGCTCATTGCAGTAGTAATTTTCTCTTTTTGAATATAGATCATGCAAATGTGCCTTCTTAACCTGAACAGAAATTGTACAGGGGTCCATGTTTTTGATTTATAGAAAGAAAATTATTTCTCTATAGCAATATCTCTTTAGAAAGCAAATACCTCTCTCTACAGGTTAAATATCTGTCACTCACATAGGGCTTTAAGGTTGACAAATACTTTTCATACATTTTCTCATTTGATCCATATAACAACATTGTTGTATTATTATTGCCATCTGCTCAATCTTCTGGCAGTTTTTCCCTGGGTCTTTGAGTATTTCATAAGCAATTAGTGTGATGCTCAATGTCTCTCTGTCATCCCTCACTCTTGATGACATAACTGACCCATATCCTTTTCCAGTCAAAAAGTATGTTATTGATGATATTTTCTGCACATGAGACAGTAGCATGTCCCCATGTAGCATTCTCAGCCTATTTATAGCTACTGTGCATCTCCCCATTGTTCTTGGACCACTTACAATTTTTAGTTCTTTTAGGGTCATTGTGTTTCATGATTTGCAGCCATATAGTGTCATCCGGAGAATATTCATGTTAAAAAGATGTACTTTGGCAGCAGGGAGCAGTTTGAGATCATTGAAAAAGCTATGCAATTTCCCAAATGCAATGCATCCCATTCTCCTCATCCTATTCAATTCTGAGCCCAGTTCATTGCCCATATTCAGTGTCTGCCTAAAATATATGAACTGATCGAATAACTCAATGTACTGTCCATCTAAATGCATTTCATAATCTGAAAAATATTCATTCTTCATCTACTTGATTTCCCCCTGCTTGTCAGTCTGTGTCAGTCTGTTTCTGTGCCAGTCTCTTGAGTGGTTATGGAACTCACTAGGGTATCAGTGTAGTGTTCAATTCAATTAAATTCAGTGGGCATTTATTAAGTGCCTACTACGCACCATTAACCATGTTAGGGAACTGGAGATAGTAAGACAAAAACAAAAAATGTTGTCCTTCAGCAGCTTTTGTACTGTCGAGGAGGAAGAAAATGCACATAGAAAATTAAATAGAAATTTCTAGGGAGAAGACAGAGATCTAATATGAAGGGCAGTTTGTTAACAATTGAATGGGAGTTCCCATGGGCACAAAAGAAGGTCAGGATAAAATGTGATTAAGTGTAAGGAGAAGGATGAATAAAGCCATAGAAAGAAGATTCAACATAGGTAAACTGCAACTCAGAATCCCACGATTTTTGAGTGAAGTTTTAGGACAGTTGATTGTCACATATTTCACAGTAGCAAAGGTAATGTTGTTTGATTATGAATTCCTAGAAAAAAAAGGTGGAATGCAGGTAGGCAGGAGAGTCTGTAGGCATATGACACCAGGAGGGTAAATGGTGGGTTAATGGTTCTATATGAAAGTCAAGGTAGGAGTTGGTGGAATCCAAGAAGTGGTACAATACACACAACACTATTATCTGTAGCCAGAAACATTTGGAAAACCTCATTACCTATAAGATATCCTTCTCTCCTTTGGACTCTGAGCAGGACATTCTTTTCAACAATGATAAATACCTTTGATGAGGATGTTATAAAACATTGCTTTGCTTAATTAATATTGGTAACCTGAGGAATCTAGAAACTAAATTCTCTTAATAGTTGAATTTACCAAGTAATTTTATATGACTAACACATTCATGGAGACATTTTATTGGAGAAATACATTTCAGTCTGAATTTTGCTCTAAGGAGTAATAAACAAAAAAGCATTGGGTCATAAATATAGGCATTTAATACATGTTGGTTGAAATAAAGTGAATGATGAAAAATTTATACATTTCAATCACTTTTATGGATGCAAAGTGATGATCCACTATAGAATATTATCTATGAAAATCTGTTTCTTCCTCTCATATTATAACAATAATAGATTATTGTTGTTCAGTCATTTTCCATCATGTCCAACTCTTTGTGACCTCATTTGAAGTTTTCTTGGCAAAGATCCTAGAGTGGTTTGCCATTTCCTCTAGCCCATTTTATAGATGAGGGAATTGAGGCAAATTACTGAGAAGTTCCTGAGGCCAGATTTGAACTCACAAAAATGAGTTTTCTTTACTTCAGGCCCAGTACTCTATCCACTGTACCACTTAGTTGTCCTGCTAGGGAACCATCAAAGATTTCCTGAATATATGTTCAGAACATTCTTATAATGATTTTATAATGGGAAAGTAGGCCTGTAGGTCAGTAATTAACTCTTGCTAATCATTTCTCTCTATCTGTCTCTCTCTAGTATTAATATTATCTGTGGCTTTTCTAATGCTTTATAATCTACCTCTCTTTGAGGACTTGAAAAATCAATCTTTAAGTAGCTTTAAAATTCTGTTACATTCAACATGGATTTCCTTTGCATTTACTTAAGTATTTGCCACTGGAGAACTGCTTAAAGAAACCTAGGGATGTTTAGTCTGCAGAAGAGAAGCTATGACAACTGTCTTCAAATATTTAAAGGATTATAACGTGGAACTAGAATTAGATTTATTTTTCTTGACCCCAAAAGGAAATACTAGGAACACTATGTAGAAATTGTATAGCTGTTAATTGATAAGGGAAAACTTCCCAAGGATTGCTATCTAAAAGTTGAACGACTGCATTGGGAAGTGATGGGTTTCTTCCCACTTCGACTATGTGCTTTTGTTTAAGGTTGGCTACTGACCAATCATTTTTTTTTCAATTTCAATGTTATTTCTATTCTCTTTATACGGTATAGCATATATGGAATTGTTAAAGTTTATATGTGGTTGTTGCGCAGTAATTAGTGATATTGAACTCATCCATCAACCAACATTAAGTGCCTACTATGTGCCAGATATTACACTAGATACTGAGACATAAAAACAAAAGTGAGGTGGTCTTTGATTTTACAGCTTAGAGCATAGAAAAGGGAGATGACAAATACATAGAGAGATATCTACAGAATATCTGCAACATCAATTGAAGGTAATTTGGGAGAAAGGGCAGCTGGTATTGTTGTGAACAAGGAAATCAGGAAAAGGTTCAGATAGCAGGCATCATTGGAAAGCTGAGCTTTGAAGGAAGTTAGGGATTTTTAAGTGAGAAAACAATGATTTCAGTGACTTAAAAAATACAAATGCATAGACTCAAGGAAAAGGGTTATGTAACAATATGGAGACCAGTTTGCCTAAACCATGGTGGGTGTGGAGGGAATTAAAGTAAAATAGGATTGGAAAGAGAGGTTGTGTAAAGTATAATAGGATTGGAAAGATACGTTGTGAACGGCCTTAGTCATTGCAGGTATCTTGGTGGTTCTATCCTTTTCATTTGTATTTGTTCTCCTTTTTCTAATTTTGCTGATAAATATTCTTTAGCTATGTTTCCTTGGGGTTCAAGCTTTCCTTGTTCTTCAGATTTCATTGCTGTTTTTTGAGACATTTTTTTCTTGTATTCATAGGTTCATATATTCAAAATTATATACTTATAGAATATTATTACACACTGTACAATATATGTATAATAAATACTATCCAATATAATTATATAAGTTTATCATCTAAAACACAAATATTTTATATTATGCAATGCTATTACAAAATTATATATTCTTTATTATCATATAGGCAGTAGATAGTTGTCTTAGAATCAAGAAGGCTTCAGTTCAAATCTCGCCCCTTAGATACTTACTATTTGTAAATCAATCTCTTTTTGTCTGTTTCCTTACCTGTAAAATGATGATAATAATACCACCTATATCTCCCAGGGTGGTTGTGAGAATCAAGAGATCATATTTGTAAAATCATGTGGAATAGTGCCCAGAACATAATAAATGCTATATAAATGTTTGTTTATTTTCTCCCCTCTTCTCCTCCATATCTTTAGAGCTGGAAGAGAGATTAGTTATCAACAAATCCAAGCTCCTAATTTTAAAGATGAGATTCAGAGGCCAGATTACTTGCTCAGGATCATAAGAGTTAGCACCAGGGCTGAGGTCTTCAGGAGAACATAAAATTTAAACTGACTTTTGAAAGCAGAGAAGGAAACTGAGAAGTGGGAGGAAAACTAGTATAGAGACTAGAGATTATTAGATTGAGGAATTGTACGTAGACCAATGAGTAGAGGGGAGGAAAATGTAAGAAAATTGGAAAATAAGAAGGAACTAGCTGACAGAACTTAAATACCAGAGGATTTTTATTTTATTCTGGAGGCCAATAAATTTGATCCTGGAACAGTAGAGTGACATGGTCAGCCCTAATCTTTAGAAAATAATTCTGGCAGTTGAGTAGAGGCTGGAAAGACAAAACAGGGATATAGCCCAGCCCAGAGGTGAGGAGAGATTTAATTACGATTGTGGCTGTGTGAGAGGAAAAAAGGGGTAGTTTTCAAAAGATGTTTCAGAGAAACAAACAAGATTTGGTAGTGGTTTGAATATTTATGATGAATAAGAGCAAGAAGTCGAGGATTACATAGAAGCATGAGCCTAAAGAGATGGCAATGCCCTCAACAGTCAAATGGAAGTTTGGAATAGAGTGGATTTGGAGGGAGAAGATAAAGAATTCTATATTGGGCATGTTGTTTGGAATACCTACTCTACATTTACTTTGAGATATCCTAAAACATCCCCCTTCCCCCATCCTGGGGGCAGCTAGGTGGGGCAGTGGCTAGAGTGCCAGCCCTGGGCTTCATCTTCCTGAGTTTAAATCTGCCCTTAGATCCTTAATAGCTATATGACCAGAGGGAAGTCACTTAACTCTGTCTCAGTTTCTTCATCTATAAAATTATCTGGAGAAGGAATGGCACTCCAGTTATGTTTGCCAAGAAAATCTCAAATTGAGATTATAAAAAAAGTTATTTGCAGTTGTAAAAAGGCTAAATCATAACAACATGCACACCTAAAAATAGAGGGATATGTATGTGTGTGTGTGTGTGTATGTTATACATAGTTTATTGAATATACTGATAGTACCCAGCGAAAGAACTCTGGGAAATGAGTGTGAACCACTACATAGAATTCCCAATCTCTCTATTTTTATCCACCTGCATTTTTGATTTCCTTCACAGGTTAATTATACATTATTTCAAAGTCGGATTCTTCTTAATAACTGTATAAATATGTATACATATATTGTATTTAACATATACTTTAACATATTTAACATGTATGGGCCAACCTGCCATCTGGGGGAGGGAGGAAAGGAGGGGAAAAATTGGAACAAAAGATTTTGCAATTGTCAATGCTGAAAAATTACCCATGCATATATCTGGTAAATAAAAATCTGTAAAAAAAATATACTGGTAGTAATACTAGATATAATTGAGAAATATGTGTGTACATTTATGCACACATATGTATATAGCATACATAGTATACATTCATGTATATATTATACATAATATACATACATGTATATATTATATATAGTATAATAGCAAATATAATATAAATATTTATATTTATATGTAAATGTATGTATATTTACTTATGTTTAATTTATAAGTACATATAAAATTTTGTGTTTATACACATAAATACATTTTATTTATATGCACTCATATATATATATATATGCATGTGTATATATACCTACATACATACAACACTTACACACACACACACACACACACACACACACATATATAATACCCCTAAACTGACAACATTTTCCGTATGTATTCCATGTGTAGAACTATAACCTTCCATTTTTAATCTATCTAAATAGATAGATAATATATACATACATATATACATACATACACATATATACACATACATATACATATATGTGTGTATATGTAAGTATGTGTGTATATATATATATATATATATATATATATATATATATATTTAAAATAAAAAGTCTGGTCCCTCTTGTTAAACACTTTATTATATTGATTAAAAGATAAAGTTGGATGGGTCTTCTTAGAAGGGCCTCTTTCATCCTCCCTTTCTGCTTCTTAGGAAGAAGCTAGCATTCCGCCTTCAGGAGGCTGGAGAAGCCATCCAGGAAGCCAATGCTAAAAGCAACTCCTTGGAGATGACAAAGCAGAGACTTCAGTTGGAGCTGGAAGATGTTGTATCTGACCTGGAGAAAGTTCATTGTACAGCAGCCTTCCTGGATGAGAAGCAAAGGAACTTTGACAAAGTCCTTAATGACTGGAAGGAGAAATACGATAACTCCCAAACAGAGCTTGAACTCTCTCAGATAGAGACACAAAGCATTAATGAAGAGCTATTCAAGCTCAAACAAGCTTATAAAGAGATTACAGTGAACCAGGAGGCTCTGAAAAGAGAAAATGAGAATCTCCACGGTATGTTGAGTAGACCATGGACCTGGAGAAAACGACTTTGACAAAGTCTTTAGTATTTGTAACTATGACTATGCCTTATGTTTGTATAACCCTTTATATAGCTACTTGGACCAAAGTGATCTCAATAGGTTAGAATTGTGGGTCAAATAGAAGGTGATATAATGAGATAGAGATAAATATGAAGTCTTCCTGCAGCTTGATTTAAGAAAAAATCTGCTTCATAGATATAGTATGGAGAATGAATCACAAAATGAAGGTTCATGGGAAAATATCTTGGGAGGAGTGATATTTAATGAATGTTCAAAAGAAGTATCATGTACTTAAAAGGATACTTAGGGTCTGAATTTGAATCCTAACTCTGTTATTACCTGTGTGACCATGGACAAACCATTTAACTTCTTTGGGTGTCAGATTCACCATCTATAAAAATGATGTTGGGCTAGATGATCATTAATGACTTTTCCAGCTTTTAATCTATGTATGACATAATATGACATAGTTTGTAATCACTGTATGACATGACAGCTAAAAAATTAATGTTATATGAGCTCAGTGATATCCAGAATATAAAATGTTATAGTCCTACACCACTCTAATGTTCTCAGATCACATCTGGATTATTTTGTCAATTCTGGAAACCACAATTAATTTTTATTATTTTTGAGCTTATCAAGTTTTTACTTTATTTTTAGTTTGTGGAATAAAACAAGCATTTCTATAACTTAGTATAATACAAAAGATGATTACACATGAAACTGAAAATCTATTATGTACAGCTTGCTATTACTTTTAAATATATAATAAAGTTATCATGTATATTCCTTAAGAAAAAGAAAAGAAAAGAAAGGGGGACCACCTTTTAGGAGACCATTTTGATTGATAAGCTGGGGGACATAGGAAGGAGAGCAATCAAGGTAATGAGGAGGACCCTAAAATCATTCTATAGGAAAATCAGATGAAGGAAGTAGAGATATTTACCCTGAAGAAGAAAAGACACCTTGATACATATCTGTAGTCCCTGATGCTGGGGAGTATGAGGCTGGTGGATTGCTTAGTTTTGGGAGTTCTGAGATACAATCAGCCTAAAGCCAATTAAGTTTCCCCTCTAATTCTGGCACCAATAGAGTGAATCCCTCAGGAATGAAGGACCTTTAGGAAGAGTGAACCAGCCCAAGTCAGAAAATAAATGAAGCAGGTTAAAGTTTTAGTACTGATCAATATTGAATCCTAAGAATGACCACTGTTTCTCCAGCCTGAGCAACATAGGGAGACCAATCTCTACCGCCCATAATAATATTAATAAAGATTCAGCAGGATTACAATAGCTATATTCAAATATTATTCTGTTTGACCCAAGAGGCCAAAACTCAGAGCAATGAGTTGAAGTTGTAGAAAGACAAAATTTAGATTTGCAGCAGGAAAGAAACTCCCAACCAATAAGTACTACCCTATAGTGAAAGGGACTGCTTCAGGAACCAGTATTTTCTTTTCCTTGCTAGAGATATGTTGGCTAAAAGTAAATAACCGTTATTCCTTATGGATGTTGAAGTATCAATTCCTATCTAAGTGTGGGTTGGATTTGATTGTCTTTTTGGTCCCTTCAAATCCTGATATTCTGAGAAAAAGAGTGTGTGGGAGATCTCAAATGAAATAATATGCAAAAATACTTTGAAAAGTATGAAGAGTGAATTTTTTCTATTTATCTAGGCTATCTAGAAAAGGAATCTGTATTGTTTCTAGTATTTCAGAGAAGGCTTCTCAACATGTTTATGGTCCAAAAGTATTCCACTTCTTGCCTAGAATTTTGAAAAGTGTGGGGCTAGGAAGAATTTACTAAACATATAGTATATATGTGGAGATTCTGCTAGAAAATCTTATCAACAAAAGCAGGGAGGGGAGGAGTGGCCAGGAGTTGCAGAATTTAAATCTTAAAAGTTTCTAGTTATATTATTTTTTATCATCAGAAATCACCATAAATGATAGGGAAAGGGGGATATAGACATAGTTTCTAATCTGATAGAATGTAAGAATCCTGGTAAAACAGAATTGGTCTGTGTCTGGAAGGCAGCAGGGTCTGACAGTTGTCCAGAACTGTCAGTTATGACCTGCACCTATTCAAAACCACCAAAATGTTGATATTTACTAAATGTTGTGATAGAAGCTAGCCTATGGATTGTGAAGGAAGGAGGATGAACCAAGAGCTAGTGGGGTGCAGTTAGAACCTCTAGACTTTAGAATGGAAAATAGAGTGAGATCAACACTGACGAAGGGTTAATTTGGCATGTATGAAGATGAGAACTCCAGTGGTTTGTGCATGAGTGTGGAGAGTATGAAAATCTTCACTCACTGAGACTAGAATATTTGGTTTCTAATCCCAATGAATACATAGTGTCTTAATGTGAAGGGGAATAGGAAGGAGTTTGGGCAATGTTTTATGCCTTATCACCTCCTCCCCAAACGACCCTCCATGAAACTAAATATTAGAAAAGGCAGAATGAGCAAGTCTGTCTGAAATCCATGCCTGAACAGTGAATTTCTGAATTCTTGTAGAATCTTAGAGCACTAAATATAAGTGAGAGAGGTCCCTAAATTAGCTGTAAATCTTCCTTCTAGCCAAAAGACATTTGAGCGGAATGCTGGAAAGCCATATGTTTTGTAGACCTTTTAGTGGCTTATGGGCATTTAAAAACAAGTATTTGAAAATACTGTTAATGAAAATGAGAAGGGACCAGACAAACCTTTTCAAATGATTTTCTACAGCAGAAATAGCCAGACAATTGTAGAGACTGTATGATCCTGCTCTGTCTATAGTTTGTTGATTACCCAAAAGATTATCTTTGATTTCATAGAACAAAATTCTCTATTAGGTCACCTAGCTACCTTACAGAAAAATATGGACAAGACCGAGGATGACAAAGAAGGGCTTGAATGAGCTATACTCTCTTCTGGTTAAAAGAGTTCATGCTAATGAGATCTTGGCTCTCTTGCAGGGTGGGGTATAGTCTGTGTGGGAGCAGAAGCGGCAAATTGTCTAGGTCAGAGTCTGTCCCCAATCTGTCAATCATAGTCAACTCTGTTGTAGAGAGAACGCATATCAGAGTATGTGACCCCAGTAAAGGCTGCCAATTACTGGACATTTAAATTGCACTTATAAAGTGGTTTGCAACCTCTTTAAGATTATAGAGTCTTCTTTGCCTTAGCTTTTATGAGGAAATTCAGCATTATCATCATTCCTATTTTACAAAAGGATGAAACTTGGAATATAAACAATTTAAGTAATGTACACAGTCCTCATGCACTGGTCAGAAGGGCATAGCTGGTATTAGACCCTGGAGCTTCACAACCTGTGGCTAATTATCTACTTCCAAAGTCACATTATCTTTCTCGTGCCCCCTGGCTCATAATATATCTTTTATGTACTTGAGATTTTATGATGAGGCAAGATGACAGTAATAGTATTAGGCAGCTGGATTGCAGGCAGTGCTGGCTGCATCACCATTCTGAAGACTTGATTCTTTCCCTTTACATTCAGAAGGATGCTAGCAGCACAAGCTCATGCACTTAAAATTTAGAGGGGCTTTGCATACTCTAGTAATATTTTGAGCATCTCTAGCTTATCTCAGTTTATTCCTGAATGCAGGCAAAGAACAAATCTGCCTAAATCTACACTCCTCATGCTCTTGCAATAGCTGACAGCAGTGCATTTGCTGGCTATTGAATCCTCTTAATAGGAGAGCAGAAGAACTGATGAGAATGTCTTAGAAGATGCATATTCTCTGACTTTAGTCCAGTATCCCTGGGTAAGCAACACTTAAAGGGAAAGGGGAAGAGTAGACAGGGTGAACAGGAAGGGAAATTAGTGTTATAAAGTGTCACTATACATTAGTGCTGTGTCTATTCTAATGAAACTGAAGCTGGTACCCATCACTAACATAGCTTTTCTTCTTTTTATCTCTTTAGAAGAAATTTCTGATCTGACAGACCAGATTAGGGAAGGAAACAAGAGCCTGTGTGAGATGGAAAAGGTCAAGAGATTGGCTGAACAGGAGAAATCAGAGGCCAAGGTGGCCCTGGAAAAAGCCGAGGTATTAGCCCTGGGAAGAGCTGAAGGTTTGCATTTCCCTGGTATACACAACTAAGCAGGTCTCTCCTGCTGGTCCCAAGAGCAATGGTGCTGAATAACACAGCTACTGTGATGTGTGTTTCTATTCCTTCAGTTCATGATCTAATGTTCCCTAAAACATAGTCATTAGATACTTATATGCACTCGTCAATTATAATTATTGTTATTTTATCTAACACTTGTAAAATATGAAATTCTATATAAACACTGGTAATATTTGTTATTATTTACTAATATTAATTGAAAATTGCTAATATATCACGTTTTATAGTTTATAAAGGCTGTTTTATTTATTATGGCATTTGACTTTCATGTCAAACCTATAAGGTAGATAGGACTCATTGGAAAAGAACCTGCTGATGGGTGGGAAAGATTGAAGGCAAAAGAAGAAGGGGACAGCAGAGAATGAGATGGATAACTAATGTATCGGAAGCAATGAACATGAGCTTGGACAGACTTTGGGAGATAGTGGAAGATAGAAGGACCTGACAAGCTACAGTCCTGTGGTTGCAAAAAGTCAGACACAGCTGAATGAGGGAACAACAAAACAAGAGTAAAATAGAAAATAATATTTTAAAATGACGAAAAATAATATAAAATGTTATAGCTGACATATAGCATTTTATAGTCAACAAAGAATTTTATGTGACAGAATATTTTATAGTATACAAAGGATTTCATATATTATCTCATTTGGACTCATAATGACTTTCTAAGGCAAGTAACAAAGATAGCATTTTACTCAATTTGGAGGAAAGATTTGAATATAAGTCTTCTGGTGCTGGTATAGCATTTTATCCACCATACTATGATATAGGCTTCAAATTTAGACCTTTTGAATACTAAGGATATTTTCTTCCACTGAGCCATGTCACTTTATTACTTTCTTGACTTCTATCTCATAAAAGGAAAGTTTCTTCATTCCCTCTCCACTCCCCTTTGCCCTTTGAATATTAGCCAGGGATTAAAATGCTCTTCTCAGTATGCATGAGAAAGATGAAGTAACTATTTACTAGATATGCTCTTTGCATTGTTAACAAGGCTTTTTTCCATTAAATTGTTCATTCTCTTTTGCCCTAAGAAAAAAGTACCTAGACAATTTGAAATATGTGTACCTGAGGAATAAATGCATTTTAAATGGCACCACACAGACCATTTGAGAGTAGGACAAAAGGAAACAATCCACTGAAGAGCATATCCTATACTGAAGATGATTGTTCCAGAGGTCCTCACCTTTAAAGTTGTTTAAGATTGCTTCCTGAGAAAGAAATTTCACATATTAAGTCTATGGATAGAGAATTCATTCAAAAAACATCTTTTTAGTGTTGTTGATATGCAATGTAGTTACTGTGGTATGCATTGGGAGAGATAAAAAAAGTAAAGAAATTATGGTTCCTGGTTTAAAAAAGCTTGAAATCCAGTAGACCACTTTACAGACAAGTAGAGTTTTTAGTCAGCCTTGTTTTACTTTCATCCACAAACATTTCTTGAGGTCATTTGGATTAATAGTGGAGCATATCTGATAATAGGAGGATTGTCCTAGATAAAATGGTGTTAGGCTGAAGGAAATCAGAAGATAATTAAGAGTCAGTCCCTTCTTTCAAGAAGGTTATAATCTAATTAGAGAAATTTGATCCTGCAGGAGGGGGAACTATTATGATCATTTTATTATTTATTTCAAGATAACATATTTGCATTGGGAAAGAGGATTCCTGGCAGCTAGGTGGCTCAGTGGATAGAGCACCAGGCCTGAATTCAGGAGGACCTGAGTTCAAATGTGGACACTTAACATTTCCTAGCTGTGAGACCTTGGGCAAGTCACTTAACCCCAATTGTCTGTCTTCCCCACCCCCCTGTACCCTCCTCCAAAAAAAAAAAAAAAAAAAAAAAAAAAAAAAGAAAAGAAAGTACTTCGATCCAAAAGAATTTATGGGAAATGGTGGACATTTCAGATGCTATGATTGGCTGCAAGGGGAGATATTTTGGGTCAAAGATATCTGATCATTCCATATAGGCTGATCTGTTTATTAGCCTAAAAAAGTGATTAACCTATGCCTCTTGCTAAAGTTGTATTCCTTGAATTACATGTTACCACTAGATGGCATTATTCTCTGCCCACATGTATTTGATTCTGACCAGTCATATTCATGAAAGCTTAATCAACATGGGCTCCATCAATTTGTACAACTAGGTTATTTCTTTTTCTGGGCAAACCTTTATGAGAAACCTTATCAGAAGCATTCTGAAAAACCCAAACTAAATTGTTGTCCTAGGTCACCTTCTCTAGCTCTTTTATTAAACTTTTTTTTTTCAGTGAATACTATAAGGTTAGAGGTTATACAGTTCCCCTGCAGGAGCTACATGGGCTCATTCTGAAGAAACAGTCATCTAATATTGGTTTTTTTTTTAGCTTCTTTCCCTGTGATTGAGAGAAAAGATTAGAAATCAGGGCAGTAGGAGGTGAGCATGACTAAAATTCCCAGTATCTTTCCTATCTCTATTTTTAAAATACCCACCAGTGCTTACCACATAGCAAAATCAACATTACTATTTTCAGCAATGCTCTGCTCCTAAGAATAACAATTTTGGTTTTGGAAGGGACTTGGATCATCCCATTGTATTTAATGAGACAACTGAGGCAAATCAAAGTTAAGGGTTTTGGTCAAGGTCATAATGCTAGTTTATAGCAGAGCAGAGAATTTTAAGCCTCCCAATTCTCTAATTCAAACTTTTTCTACTACATTATACCCTCTCCCTCAGTCAAGAAATGCATTAATGACTTTATAATAATCTTGCTTCTAACATTTTAAAGAATCTATTGAATAGCTTCATGAACAATGATTTTATATTTGGGTTATTATATAACACCTAGTCCTAGGAGTTTCCTACTGTCGGATTTCTCAAAGGAATCTAAGCTTTTAGTTTTTACTATATTGTATTTCTATATCCTCTTTTAAACACCTTAAAAAGTTCAATTGTTGAATAGTAGCTAAAATAATATATTGAGAATGGATGACAAATGTTATATTGTAGACTAAGTTATTAGATTACCTCTGATCTTGCTTCAATTCCTGAAAAAGACTAGTTAAAATCCTGCCCTTTTTCTATGTAAACTCCAAAGAGACCTTTGTCCTCAAACCCTAAGTTTGAGGGAACTCTAAGTAAAATGTAAGCTTTTTGAGACTGTCCCTTTTCTGAATTGTATTATTAGCACCTAAACAGTTCGGGCATATAGTAAATGTTAAATAAATGCTAGTTACTTTACTGATCGATGATGTGGCTTTTGAATTAACAAAAGAGAAATTTCTAAGTTTTGGTTGATAAAAACAGATTCAGTTTGGTATTTGATTTCAGGGAGTCTTGGAACGAGAAGAGAACAAAATCCTTCATTTTCAATATGAGATCTTGGAGGCTAAAGTAGAACTTGAAAGGAAGCTCGTAGAGAAAGAAGAAGAAATTGAAAGCTTGAGGTATTTAAGACTGATATAATGAGTAGTCATTATGTATTTCCTTCATTAACTTTAACCAAACTGAACTCATTATGTCTTTATAGTCATACTGCTCTTCTTACTCTCATTTAGCAGATCATTGAATATACTAATCCAGCATCTCTGACTGACCAAAGAATCATCTCGATAGCCTTACTTTCGTGGAGTGTGTGTGTGTGTGTGTGTGTGTGTGTGTGTGTGTGTGAGAGAGAGAGAGAGAGAGAGAGAGACAGACAGACAGACAGACAGACAGACAGAGAGAGACAGAGAGAGAGAGACAGAGAGAGAGAGAGAGAGAGAGAGAGAGACAGAGAGAGAGAGAGACAGAGAGAGAGAGAGACAGAGAGAGAGAGACAGAGAGAGACAGAGAGAGACAGAGAGAGAGAGACAGAGAGAGAGAGAGAGAGACAGAGAGACAGAGAGACAGAGAGACAGAGAGACAGAGAGACAGAGACAGAGAGACAGAGACAGAGAGAAAGAGAGAGAGACAGAGAGACAGAGAGAGACAGAGAGAAAAGGAGGGAGGAAGAAAAGAAGGGAGTGGGGAAGAAGAGAGGGAAAGAAGAGAAAGTGAAGAGAAGAGAGAGCACACACATATACATATACAAAGAGAGAAATTGAGACAGAGACATAAAGACAGGTACACACAGAGAAATAGCTGGCTCTGATCATGGCTATTAGCTTGAATGTTCTGTATGTGTCCTTCTCCTCCTCTCTTTCTCCTCCTCCTCCTCCTCTTTCACACTTCCTTTCATGTGTTATTCTCTTTCCATCCTGAGATTATAAGAGAGTGATCATGTCAACAATTTTTGCTGACAAGTATTATAAGTCACACCACATTCTCTTACCTATAGTAGATATTTAGTAAATCAATGATTCTCAAAGGGCATGCTATAGCACCATGAGCATAACATGTATTTCAAAAGATATTCTGTGAAATTTTGAATACTCTGGATTTTATAATTATAAACAACTTGGTTAAATATAATATTTACTTATTAAACATATTCAACATGGTGGTATAAATATAATATTCATGAATAAACTTTCACCATAGAAGTATGTTATAAATTACAGCTACATCATCATCATTATATTATGCAATACAAGTACAATACATGATGCAAGTTGAATGTTTACTGCAGTAAGGTTGAAGTTGTAAAGAACTCAACAAAATGGCTTAAAGTTTTGAAGAGAAGTTGGACTCCTTCTATGGGCTTTGGGCATTTTTTATGCCTGTCCACCAACTCTTAAATATTCCTCCTTATTTCCAACTCTTGGATTCTTTGGTTTCTTTTAAGTCACATCTAAAACCTCACCTTCTACAGGCAGCCTTTCCAAATCCCTCTTAATTCTGCTCCCTTCCCTTCAGTCATTTCCTATATATTCTGTGTATAGCTTGTTTGGATGTAGTTGTTTACATATTGTCTCCCTCCTTAGATTATGAGTTCATTAAAGGGAGGTACTGTCATTTGCCTCTTTTTGCATCCCCAGTGCTTAGCACAATGCTTGGCACATAGTAGGCACTTGATATGTGCTTGTTAACTAATAGACTAATGTACATTTCTCAATTCTCCCATGATGATTCTCACACTTCAATTGTTATGATTTCGTATGGGAGCAAAAAAAAAATCTTTTCCATTTATTTTTTTTGGGGGGAGGGGAGAATCACTGCAATAAATGTTAGCTGACTGACGCCAGCTTTAAAGTAAGTAAAGAAGAATCATTCCCCCACCTCCCAGGATTCAGTTGTGCCACAATAGGATTTTTATTTACCCTACATGCGCTAGTTCCCCAGGGAACCATTGCCTGCTTTACAGCATCTGCTTGCATTGGTGTGAAGGCTGAGATTTAAGTGGCTTCTTGAATCTCTGTTGAAGCAGCATCAGCTAAGTAGTCAGGACAATGAATTAAAAAACTGAACCAAGGAAAGAATCAACATCCCTTAGTGCCACCCATACCATGCTGAGGATGTTAAATATGTTATTTCTCAAGTTCCTCAGTTAAAGGAAGAGTGTAAAAGGAACCTTTACCTATATCTGAAGGTGGGAAAGAACATCAGAGAATGTGTTTGCAAAGTCCTTCAACCTTTACAGATAAAAGTACTCTTAGAAACACATAGCATTAGTGATTATCTTTTCTATCTTTTTTGAAAAAATGAATCATAGAACATTTTTGTGCCAAGAACTGGGCTAAATGCCAGAAATTTAAATAGAAAAGCAAAGTCAGCTGTTTTTCTTAAAGGAACTATACTTGTAGCTGTGGGATCTTGGTCAAGTCATTAAACCTCTGCTAGCCTCAGTTTCCTCATCAGCAAAATGGAGCTAATAATGGCATCTCGTAGGACTTTGGGGAGGATCAAACAAAATAGTAATTATAAAGTACTTAGCACAGTGGCTTGCATATAATAAGCAATGTATAAATGTTTAGCTATTGTTGTTGTTGTGCATCGTTTCAGCCCCAGGGCTGATGAGAAAGACCTCTTTGATTCTTATGATGTAGTGTTGCATCAGATGGTAATGAATCGCCTTTTAGGGTATTTCCATTAATAAAAACTAGATAGATTTCTGCTGTTGAATCATTTAGCAATGCCTGAGACTTTGGCAGAAGAATTTTCTTTTCTGTGTCTTCAATGGTTGGGGCTGCTGTATCTGCAGAGACAGTTGCTCTTCATTTTTTGAGTCTATTCTCCACATGGGCTATTCCCTTGGATGATGACTTTTAAGGTCTGAGCTGGAAGCAGGGATCGCCCACATAGGGATACTGCCATTGCTTGTTTACTTGGGCTCATGCTATACAAACATACATAAGAAATGCATATCTATACCTTCACTTTTTCATCTTAATTGTCCCTTCACTTGTTAGGAAAAATGCTTCTTCCATAGGCAAGAGAAGAGAGAAATTTCAAGTCTATGGTTCAGCTGTCAGATGAAGATACTCCTTGTATATTTGGAAATTATTTTTAAGAGGAAAATAGAAAAAGAAAGTTTTTGTAAATCCAAAACTGTTCAAATATAGTCTATAATTGGCTCATTTCTACAGTCTATTGTCAGATGAAACTCCTTCTTGGGTCAAATTTTTAATGAGGATGTCAAGCAAAATTCAGCTGCACCCTATGCTTTGGGTTACCCATGCCCTAGTGTATGAAAATTTGAGCTTAAACAATGGACTGTTGTGAATGATTCATTTTTCCTTCTAAGGTCCTATGTCAATGTCCAAATGGACTTTGTTGATGAAAGGCAGACACACTAGGACTCAAGATTTGCCCTACTTTGAGGAGGAAGAAAATAAATGCCTCTTTGCACAGTTAAATAAAATGATTTCAGGTAGTGTCAAATGACTACCTATAAATAAACTCAGCCAAGGAAAAATGAATCCTCAGAGAGGCTGTATCTCATCAGGCACATGTGAGTGGTATAGAGCAATTTGCCAGTTATTATAATCTTAGTGCAAAGGAAGCAGTTGATCTAAACAGCTATCTAACAGAGAAGAAAGTAACCAAAGACTAGGCATGAGAAATGAAGAATTGAACACAGGGGAGGCAGGAGAATGGTGGCTGAGCTGTTTAAGAGTTTTAGTGAATGATTCATAACAATTATAACAATATATTCAGAACAGACATTAGAATGTCTCCATTCTGTGTGGTTGAGGGCAGTGGCCACATGGCCCTATCCTGGAACACCAGAATAGCAAAGTTTATGCTATTGTGTGTGTATGAATATGTGATAGCTCCTAAGTCATGACAGGTCATGAATTGAAGGAATCTGGGAAAATTGGGCTAGGTTCCAGGAGCAGATATTAAAGCCCTCCCTAAAACCAGAGGGACCCATAAACATTCAAATAAAAGAAATTAACAACCAAGGGTAAAGGAATTTTATGAGGATGTCTAAAATTGGTTGGTAGTAAATAGATTCATAATAATTTATTTCAAACCACATTTATTCACATGTACAGCATTGTTTCAATGGGAGAGATGTAAAGCTAAGTCCCTGACCTCAGAGGGCTTATTGTTATTTGGACATATATCATTTTAATTTACTAAAATACAAAATAATGTGTAAATGCATAAAAGAGAGAAAAAATTACAAAAGTTCTGGAATAAGGATAAGATCACTGATAAGAGAAGTCAGTGAAGGCTTCAGGAGAGATCTGGAATTTGTGTCAGGCCTTAGAGCAGCGGTATGAAATTCAAACAGATACAGGGGCTACCCATCTGTACTTTAGGATCCCTGTAGGATTCATAGAGACTTAGTTTTAAAATGTAATGCTGCCTGTTTTCTTGTATTTTTACTTATTTTGTTAAGTATTACCCAATTACCTTTTAATTTTTTTGGCTCAGCACTTGGGAGTGCTGCAGATTCCAGATAGCTTGTGGCCTCTAAGTATGTGTTTGACACCTCTGATTTAGGGAACTGATAGGTTATAAAGGCATCCCAGGTATATGGCACAGTATAAACAAAGGCAGAGAAATGGAAAAGAATGGGATGTGTATATAGAGGATGAGAAGTAATCCAGTTAAGCTGAAGTACATTCTATATGGAGTAAAAAAGTTTGAATTAAGGCTGAAAAATAAGTTGTCAGATTCTGGAGGATCTTAAATACAAAGCTAAGAGTTTGAACTTCTTTCAGTAGGCCTCAAGGAGCTCTTTCTTAAAGGTTTTATCCCTAAGGATGTCTAAATTTTTAAGGCTGAAAAAACCTTTCCTTATCCAGAACTCTTTCTTCATGGGCATTTCTGCCTTATTTAATGTCTTCTAATTCAGTTATTTTTAGAAATATGCATATAAACTTTTGTATTTTTAAATAGTTATCTATTCCATTTCTGTAGGCAGAGTACTTTTTAAAAGAAAATCTAATATAGTAATTTCTTAACATGTCCCAGATCTTTTGTTTAAAAAACGAAATAATATCAGGAAAAAAGAAGTGGATTTCAGAGGTCATCTATCCAATCTGAACCCAAATAGTAATACTCTCAATATCATTTCTGATAAGGGGTCATTTAGTCCTTGCTTGAAACCATTTGGTGATAGAGAATCCACTGTTATCCAAGGTAATCCATTCCACTTTTGGCTATTGTGATGAAGAGGTCTGATTTCTTTACATTTAACTAATATCTATCCACAGCATTTGTCCCTAGCTCCAGGTCAAATAGAACAAATTTAATATTTCTTCCAGATAATAGACTTTCAAATATTTGAACATAGATATGTCCCTTATCTACCTTCATTAAAACTTTTCTTCTCCTTACTAAACATCCCGAGTTCTTAGGATTGTAGGATCTTTGGGCAAGAATCAGTCTTGGAGATCATTGAGACTGAACACATTATTTTATGTGTGAAGAAATAGAAATTTAGGGCAGTAAAATAACTATCTCATCATCTCCCAGATAGTAAGCAGTAGAAATGGGATTCTCACTCAGTATGTGGCTACTCAAAATGTTACATTCTTTCCATTTAAGACACAGTTCTTTCAAGCAATCCTCAGAACCTCCTCTTCTTTCAGCATCCTGAAAGCATGTTGATGTCCTAGCTTACCGTGTCCTTCCTGAAATCCAGAACTCATGATACAATGCTCTCTATGTGTTCAGTCCAACAGGCACATCGTTCCCTTTTTCTAAATGCTACACTTTGCTTGAGTTAGCTCACTAATCCATACGTTGACTCATCTTAAGCTTAGAATCGACCAAGACTTTTTTTTCACACAAAGTGATGTAAATTCATATACTTTGGTTATAAAAAGAGAACTATTTGATTCAACATTTATTCTACTAAATTTTGCCTTATTTAGTCCATTAGTCAACTTGGATCTTGATTCTTTCATTCAATATATTAATTTTCCTTCGAAACATCTACAAATCTGATCATAATGATGGCTAGCATCTCTTTGCAAGTTAACACTAGAGCAAAGTACTCTGCCTATCTTATCTCATTTAATCATCGCAACCCTGCTATTGACTCAATTTTTCAGATAAAGAAACTGAGGCTGAGAGGGTAAGTGACTTTATAAGCATGCCAGTTATTCCTTCTAAATTACGATGAAAATGCTGGGGGAAAAAACAAAGGACATTTCTCTAGAGTGCCTTCCTCTGTTTGACATCTATCAATTATTAATATTGACTTGTTAGGTCTAATCCAATACAAGCAATACCATTAAACATGTACTAGGGTACTACGCTCAAGAGTAACATATATATCCTTATTATAGCAACTAGATTCTGGGATATAATAGTTAAATGAAATACAATCCTTATTCCAAAGGAGCTTATATTCACAGAGGGGTTCAACATGTAAATATATAATTATTTACATGACAATTTAATGAATAATTTTCTTTTGGCCATTCAACTGAGTTGAATGACATAGACATAGAATATAGACATACAACAACTATTACTGTAGAATGTTTTTCAGTTCTACAATTCAATTCAGAATGTTTAAGCATTGTCTAAGAAAATATCATGAGAGACATTTTTATAAGGTACTTGACAAATGTCTGTGGCGTTTTCCTTATCTACCGATCCAAAAGTCCTATCCAAAGGGGTAAGGGGATGGGCCGTGACTTGTTCTTGATGTTTCTGAATTGTCACTGCTTTTTTACATAAGTAGTTATGAACTACACCTTCAATATTATATTCTAACATTTTTTCTAGGACCCAAAGTCAACCCTCTGGTTTATAGTTTGCAAACTCTACCCTCTTCCCTCTTTTGAAAACTGGAATGACTTTGCCCATTTCCAATCCTGTATCACTTCTCCTGTTTACCACAATTTTTCAGAAATGAAAGATAGTGCTTAAGTAATCACATATGTCTGTTCTTTCTGTTCCCTGGGATATAGTTTGTCCAACCCTAGTGATTTGAGAACCATGATTCCGAGGCAATTTTCTATGTCATTTTCAGCTGCTCCTGTTCTTATCTCATCTGGAGACCTAATGGTGATAGTAATGTTGGCTAGCTTGTTGGGTAGTAAGTGTATAGACAGACACTTTTCTAACACCCTAACTCAGGGGATTCCAACCTTTTCTTAATGGGCTACATATGATTTCCTGATGTCTTATGATCACTGTTATTGATGAAAAGTTACTGCTAATAGTGGGAGTTTGGCTGAATTCTCTCCTCTCTCTTAGGAACCTCTGCTAGTTACAGAGAAAGATCTTGATAGTCTGCTAAGAGAGCAATCAATTAAATCTTAGACATATACCAGAAGACAGAGCAACAATTTATGTGTTAGAAAGCCCCAGCCAGTAACGGATGAATATAGTTGATTTAACTTGTTAATTAACTGAATTCTAAACATTCTACAAATACCAGTCACATCCTCCAGATCCAAACTAAACCAAACCAAGGGAAAATAGAAGTTGTATTTCTGGTTGAGAACTATGCTTCATGTGTGATTATTAAAAACAAGCTCAAAGACATAGCATTTACTAGGGCCTATTTGGTTAAAAAGATGAGTTCTGACTATTTGGTTTAATTTTTAAATAAATATTGGATCTGTTAAATATTCATGTTTTTTTTATATTTTTTCTTTAGATGTTGATTTGGCCAGATCTTCATTTATTTTAACTCCTCTGGTTGTGAGGATACTTTGCGTAAAAGAACTATAAAACTTTCTACAAGTTTCTAGAATTTGTACAGTTCTTATTAGTTGGGTCACATGTTCAAATAGACATGAGAACAAGTTTTTTTTTTTAAGTCTCTTTGTTCTATGAAGATTTTAGATAGGCTCTGAAACAACTATTACCACGATATTATAGCTTTGAGATTTACAAAGTGCTTGGTACTCACATCTCATCAGCATCCCCTGCTCTCTGGTACACCTCTGAATGGAGGTGGGGTAAAAGCTTCTTCCCCAGACTTTGACATGAGGAGGATTTCCAGACCAGACATCTTTTCATTTCCCATATAGATGTACTTCTTTGGATTTTTCACCATGCCTTTGAACTGAGTATCCTTTTCTAATTCCTTCCACTTTTCAGCTTTTATTATTGTCTTCCCCAGTGGGAAAGCTCTTTAAGGGGAAGCACGATTTCTTTTCTGTATTTGTTTTCTCAGTACTTAAAACAATACCTGGCACATAGTAAGTGCTTCATAAGTATTTATTGACTAGCTGATTTGACAAATGTGGTTTCATTTAGTCCCCAAAACAACTCTGAAAGGTAGATATTAACAAAGTCCAAGATGTTTAATACCCAGTGATGTTTCCATGATTGATAACTGCCCCATCATCTCTTCTTTTTTATAATCCTTCTTCAGGAAGTTCTCCTATTTTTCTAAAGTTGAAAATGTGACTGAAGCATTTTAAATCCAAATGTAGATGCCTATTTCTGACTGGGAATCCTCCCCTGTTGTCTCATACTTATGGCTTCATTCATCTCATTGCTAAGCAACAAGAGTTGAACTCATCTTTTACATCTTTAACTGCCACTTTGGTTCCTAGCAGACTGTATTAGTTAATTAATTCACCAAGATTTCTTAAAACAAAATCAGACAAATTAGACAGAATAAGACCAATATTGTTCAGATCTAGAAGTGATATTGCCAGGAATTAGCTTTAAATTCATGTTTGATCAGTTTAACTAATAATGTTCATTTTGATAAATGGCGATTTTCTTTTAGTATTTTTTTATTTGATGAACATCTTCATTTATCTTTTTCCTCTCCTCTACTGTGAGTATACTTTAGGTAGAGGGACTCTCCAGTAAACTATCCTTGGCCATGGAGTGGTCATTTGCCTATGAAATGAAAACTTCCTTGAGGTTATCTCTTAGCATTTCTTGAATCTGTATATAAGATATTGATAGGCATGGATATTTTCATAATGATAAACAAGTGTTTCCTGGTAGATTTTTATGAAACTTAAAAAAAATAAATCTCACCACTTTCACCTTAGAAGTGAGCATAGTTACAAAATTATGGCATGACTGTTTATTGTATTAATAGAAAGTTTGAGCAGAATATAGTCTCCTATAGAGAATTTTCAGTCAAGGCTCTTAAATGAATGACTGAAAAGAAGTAGCTTTGAGAGAAATGTTCTGGTGCTATAAAAATACCACTTGGTTTTTCCAACATAAGAGCTTTAGAATTCATGTTAATTTTACCCACCTGTATCTGTCTATCTCACAGTCCTCCCACCCCTATTCCTTATCTCTGTCTGACACTTAGAAGAAAAGGATTAGAGGTGGAGGAGGATTGAGAGAAAAAATATTGAAATATTTGAAAGAAAAGCAGTGCTGATGAGAAATATTCACCCAGTGTAGCGGATGGAGAAAGTAGTCATGAACCTGTATACACAACAGTGTTACTACTTTCTGATTCTAATCTCTGCATATCACATGTCTGCATGGTTTGGTTTGTAAAGTGATTTTTAGGTTGCAACAACCCTATGAGGGAGATTTTATTGTTCCCCCTTCATTTTACAGATTAAGAAACTGAGGCTCAGTTCAGCATCTTCTCTAGAGTCACACAGCTAAGAAATGTCTGATGTGAAATTTGAACTCTGAATACAAACACTCTTCACAATACCTCATTGCCTGTAGTCAGAGAGAGTAGGGCCTCCATCTCATTTGTCCTCCATTCTATCACTACTTGGATGCATTGGAGGATAAGCTATATTCACTCATTCTCCATCCCTCTGTTACTCCTGTGTTTATGAAAGAGGCTTTTGTTCTGTTAATGAGCTTACTTTATTAAACATTATTAAGAAATCCTAATTCAAATTCAAATTCCTAGTGATCTTTTTTTTTTTTTCTGACAGCACCAGATACTTTTTTTTTGCTGCTGCTGGACTCTTTGAGAGGAAAATGAAGACTCCTTTTGCCCTTCTTAAGCTCTGTTCCATTCATAGAACTTGCTAATGAGCAGTGCACAGGGGAGAGTCTGCACCTCCTCAGGTTCACTGCTGGGCAGCTAACAGGATGCTTTCATCCTTTGCAAATGAAATTGCTGCACAGACTGCGTGACTGCAAAGAAACCCTGCAGCCTCCTAGATATGATGCTCTTATGGACTGGTGATTTCATTCATGTAGATAACTCCTTTCACCCATTCATAAGTACTCCCTCCATGTCTTCTCATCCTGTACAATTTCTGTCAATGTTTTCCCATAGATGCTTCATAAAGGTTCTACTCAGCATACTAGAAGGTTTCCTCATGATCTTTTCATCTCTTGGATTTCCCATTGTATTACTCAAGCTACTTGTCTAGTTATTGATACTTGTATGTGACTGGTCTATATATGTACTTTTCAGAACATACATTGGAGTTCCCTAAACTTATCTCTGATTTTGGAATTCTCAACTAATACTGTGTTGGATTCTTTTGTCTCCTACTTTAATATAGTCAACAAGCACATATTAAGCTCTTACTAGGTACCAAGCACTGGAGATATAATGCTAGTAATACACAAAAAGACAAGAAAAGTCCCTTTTTAAAAGAAGAACATATTCCATATTCAACTGTGTTTGGCAAAAACAAACAAAACAAAACAACCCCCCCAAACCCAAAAACAAAAACAAAGTTTGAACAATTTTTTCCATTCTCTTTTCCCTGCCATTTGCATGGACTTAGAGTTTTATTATGTTGTCTAATCATTGTTAATCTTCTGAGAACATTCCAAAACAAGCATGCAATTTAGAGCTCTTCTTGGATGACATTTCAAGAGAGAGAACATAGTGATGATTACTGGATGGATGTTCCAAATCAACTTTTTGTAGAGAAGGGCAGTAGTTGCAGGAGTTAACCTATTGGTGTATGAGTTGTTTTGAGTTTTAATGTTATACTCCATGAACTATTTTTCCCTACAATTAAAGTTTGATGTTTTTAACAAGTTATTCCATTTTCTTCAGTTTACATATTTTAAAGAGACGCTGGTCTGGAACATCTCTTTATTGCTGACCAGTGGTAAATTTCCAGAAAGGGATATAGTTTTGAATCTCATCACAAATGTGTAAAAGGATGCCTCTTATGCAGACTGACCTTAGGGTATAAGGAATTGGAGTAATTGTTTGTCTGAGGCCTCCTGTCAGGAAGCTAAAACCAAGATGTACAGCAGTAGCTATATGCAATTCAGTTCAATTCAACAAATATTAAACACCTATTATGCGCAGAGAAATTTGCCTTTTGCACTTTAAACATTCTTATATACTATGATGGAAAATTATATTTCAGACATGATTGTCATCTCTTTAAGAGCAGAGGCCATGACTTATTTATGTTTAAATACCCTGTGTTCAGAGCCGGGAGAGATTCATAAAATGTCAGAACTAGGATAGACCTTAGAGTCCAAAGCTTTAATTTACAGAAATTGCAAAAATTAAATGACTTGACTAAGATATCACATCTAGTTAATTGATAGGGTCAGGATTTCAATCTTATCCTTTTGTTCAAAGTCCAGTGCTTTCCCCACTACAATAAACTCCATTAAATACTGGTTGAATAAGCCAGGGATGTACAAATAACTCAACTAGCCATTCATTTTTTTTAAATCAAAAAGATTCCAGACTCAATTTTGTTAGTTCAGAAAATAAGGACCCCAAATTCTTCTCATTGCTTAAATCACTGTGAACTCAGCAGGTAATCTTTCTTAATCAAACACATGTGCGCATAGACACACACAAATTTATCTTCTGACTGTCATCTGCAAACTAGGAGAGACCAGCAACGTACCATTGATTCTCTGCAGTCAACTTTGGATTTCGAAGTCAAGAGCCAAGCTGAGGCCTCTCGGCTAAAGAAGAAGATGGAAGGGGACCTCAGTGAGATGGAAGTACAGCTCAGCCATGCTAACCGACAGACGTCAGAGGCTTCCAAATCTCTCTGCACTCTCCAGAAGCAAATCAAGGTATTTATATATTCTTTCCCAGCAAATTAAATACCTCTATTTATAGATGAACAGCCTAAGGGATGGAAAATCCTAATTGTCTTCAATATCCTATACCAAAATCCATTCTTGTAATTGTAGATATGGAGCTAGAAAACACTTTGAGGCCATCCAGTCCAACATTTTACAAATGAGGAAACTGAAACCTGGAGAAGTTAAGGGACTTGCCCCAACATCACACAAGTAGCTTGTGATGGGAATTTGAAATGAGGTCCTTTGACTTCAGATCCAAGGTTCTTTCCATTGACCATCCTGCCTTCACTTTTAAATAAAAGCCAGTAGCAGCTCTTTAATTATTTCTCTGTCTGCTCTGTTTCTCCCTCCTCTTTGTCTCTGTCTCTGTTCTGCCTCTGTCTTTGACTGTCTCTCTGTCTCTATCATTTCCATCTCTCTGTGTCTCTCTATCATCTCTGTCTATCTCTGTGTCTCTGTTTTCTGTCTCTATCTCTTTTATATCTGTCTCTGTGTCTCTGTCTCTCCCTCTGTCTGTATTTGTTTCTTTCTCTGTTGCTGTGTCTCTGTCTCTCTCATCTTTTTTCTCTCTCTCCCCGTATCTGTCTTTCTGTCTCTCTCTCTGTGTCTCTGTCTGTCTGTCTCTGTCTCTGTGTCTCTCTTTTTCTCTCTGTGTCTCCCTGTCTTTCTCTGTCTCTCCCACTTCTCACTTCCTCTTCTTCCACAATAAAACAATCCCTCCCTTTTGTTACAGAATCTCCAAATGCAGGTAGATGAAACTACACATCAGAATGAAGGTCTGAAGGAGAAGGTGATGGTGGCAGAGAGACAAAATGCTATCCTGCGATCTGAATTGGATGAATTACAGTCTTTGCAGGAACAGACAGAACGGGGAAGGAGATTGGCTGAACAAGAGCTTCTGGAAGCCACTGAAAAACTGAATATGCTGCACACCCAGGTAAAGACAGTGAGGACAGTCTTATGCTTTCTGGCTGCTATCTTATCAGAGGAATACTGACAAACAGGAGTCTGTCCAAAGGAAATTAAAGGGTATGGAAAATATGTCATATGTAGGATCACTGAATGATTTGGGAATTTCTAACTTGAAAATGATAAAATTAAGAAGATCCACAATCATGATCTTTAATAATCAAAAAAGCTCTCCTATTGAATAAAAATTAAAGTTATTCTGCCTCAATCAAGAAGAGAGAACAAGAACAAAATTGTTAGAAGTTACAAGGAGACAAATTTCAGTTTAATATGAGGGAATTCAAAATGTGGACCATCCCAAAAAGCAGTAAGTTTCTTGTTACTGGAAGTAGTCAAGCTAAAGTTGGATATAAAGGATATAAGAGGATTTTTTCATTGTGTGGGAGGTGAGATTAGATACAGTGATGATACAAGGCATTTGAATACTTTAGGCAAAGTTCTAAAATTATTCTCTCCCTCCTATGTTACTGGCTGGAAGACCTTTCATCATCATTATATATATATATATATATATATATATATATATATATATATATATATATATATATATATATATATATATATATATATATATATATATATATATATAATGATTCTTCACAAAAGAATGCCTGGAGATCTCAGAGAAAGGCTGTTGGCAATATGAAAAAGCCACATTGTATGTTGTTCTCTTGGCAGCTGCTATTTTGCCTAATCCTAGTCCTAACTCTGCTTGGTTGCCTTCTGATTTTTAAATTCCTCTAGCTGGAGCTTAAAGTTTAGAGCAAAATATATTTTAATTCTAGAAAACTTTACATGTAAGATGAAGATGGTCAAGGTGTTTCACTCCTCTCTAATGAATAAGAGGAGGTGATTCTTTCTCCCAGGATGTTCAGTAATGAAGCAGCACATCCAGTAAATTCCAATTACTGGGCAATGTAACAACATTATTCCATTGTCTGGTGACCGGAATTTGTTCCAGTTAAAGAAATCTACTTCTGTTCAGGACAATTTTGGAAGACTTCTGCCTTAGAGGGGAAGCATAGTACAATAAAAAAACGCCCTGGGCTTGGAATCAAATCAATCATGATTTGAGTTCAAATCTTGGCCTTGCTAATTACTTAGTGTTTGACCTTGCCCAAATTTGCTTAATCCCTAGGGTCTTAAGTTCTTCACTTTTTTAAAAAAATGGGGAATGTAGACTGGGTGATCTTTACAATTCTTATTAATTCTAAATCCTATGGTCTGGGTTAAAAATTGATTGAGCTAAGGATAGCATTTTCCAAGAAGATAAACAAGGAGAGACTATAGAATCTATGGTCTTGAAATGTAACATCTTTTTTCCTGGACCCAGAATGGTCCAATAGTATAAGGGACCTTCCCATAAGTAGTATAAATGGGCAGAATTCTCATCACTTCAGAAATGTGTGCTTTGGCCCAGCATGCTAGTCTAAACACAGAAAGGTACCTCTTCACCATATGGGATCTTTTTCCATTCTAAAATCTCCCCAACTTTCCATATTCCATTTGGTTCCAATCTGTCCATATACATGAGGTCATAATGGATTTACCAGATGGATATATAGTTGTGTTCTGGTTTAATAAATTCAAGAGTGAATATTTAGAGAGGTAACTTGACATGATTGAGGGATAGAAGATCTTGGAGACTAGATTCAAGTTCTAATTCTTACACAGTATTAGCTGTGCAACCATGGACAACTCACAACTCTTTGTTGTTTTAAATGAATTTTTATTTTTATTCTAAATTTAGCAAATACCAACAGAAATGGATATTTGAATATGCATAACAGAATAGAAAATGAGGATTTTATATCTAACTGCAGGTACTCCAGATTATTCTGTATGGATGTAAATTATAGAACATTTGCTAATCTATATTGGTAGAATAAGTTTTCATATTGATGAAATCTCAGATAAAAACTAAAATTGCAAAATGAAATTTATATTTGTCCCCCCAAAAGTGTATGACTATTTATCTTGAAAAATTATTTTCTCATTGAAAAACTGTCCATAGTCTATATCCCAAAAAGATTGTAGAAGAGGGGAGGGGACCCACATGTACAAAAATATTTGTAATAGTCCTGTCATAGTGGCAAGGAAATGAAAATTGAACATATGCCCATCCTGGGGAATGGCAGAATAAGTTATGGTTTATGAATATAATGGAATATTATTGTTCTATAAGAAATGATAAGCAGGCTGATTTCAGAAAAGCCTGGAAAGACTTACATGAACTGATGCTGAATGAAGTGAACAGAACCAAGAGAACATTATACACAGGAACAGCAAGATAACATAATGATCAACTATAATGGACTTGGCTGTTTTCAACAATGATGTGATTCAAGGCAATTCCAATAGACTTGGAATGGAAAATGCCAACTGCGTCCAGAGAGAGAGCTATGGAGACTGAATTGGATTAAAGCATAGTACTTTCACCTTTTTTGCTGCTGCTGTTATTGTTTGCTTGTTTTTTTTCTTTTTCATGTCTTTTCCCTCCTTTGATCTGATTTTTCTTGCACAGCATGATGAATTTGGAAATACATTTAGAAGAATTGTACATATTAACCTGTGTTGGATTGCTTGCTGTCTTGGGGAGCTGGATAGAAGGGGATAGAGGGAGAAAAATTTGGAACACAAAGTTTTACAAAAATAAATGTTGAAAACTATCTTTACATGTATCTGGAAAAATAAAACACTATTAAAATAATAATAATAAAAAAGAAAAGATTCCCATAGTTATTCCTTTTGCAAAGTCAACTTCTGTAGTGACCCTTGTCAGTATCCTTGTCCACAAAAGGAAAAGGTTAATTATGATTTTTTTTAAAGTTTCCTTCTAATTCTGATGTTTTATGGTTCTGGGAAAATGCCATTCATTTTATATACAACTTTTCAGAAACATATAAAATTATATACCTGTGATTGTATATTGGTGTTGAGAATACTTCGGTGAGGAAATTCCTACTACCAACAGATATACACAATAATTCTGCAGATCTTAGTCAGATATTTGCTCAGGGCAGATTAAAAGTTTGGTTAAATTTTATTAAACACTGCAGTGTGCTAGGCACTGTGCTAAACTCTAAGCTCTTAGTTTAAGTTATTTATCCAAGGTCATATGATTAGTAGAGATCAAAGGTGGAGCCTCAAACCTAAGATATCTTGACTCTGAGGGGCTTTCTATCCATTATACTATGCTGATTCTCTAAAGTGGGATACTACCTATATCAAAGCTCCTTAAACTGTGGGTCATGAACCTATATGGGATTGCATAACTGAATGTGGGGGCTATATGATTTATGATTATGATTATGATCAGAAAATTTTGATTTGGAGACCTATTGTATATACCTGTGTAACTGGGGTGCTGTAGAAATTTCTCAGATGAAAAGGGGTCACAAGTAGAAAAAGTTTCAGAAACTCTAACCTATATTACCAACATCTTGAAAATACATAGCTCTAAGTACAGTTCCCTTCCTACTGAATATGCCTAGAGAAATAAGAATCAAAGGAGGAACATGGCCTTGGAAAGAATTAGGTTAGAACTATAATATGATAAGATTCAAGGAAAAGACATATTGTCAATGAATCCTCCTATGGAGAAAGCAAGGGACTAGCCATAAGGCTAGAATAGATCCTTTTCTATTTCTGAGCTTTAATCCTGACAGCAAGAAGGTTAGGGGGAATTAATGGAATGATAATGGATGAGAAATTGCCATATGGAGCCTTTATGTACAAGGCACTCTCTTTGATCTAGACATCATCACACCCTTAGTAAATCTGTGCTCATAAATTCAGGCTAAAAATTAGCAGCTATAAGACCTTTGATCTACTGTGCTAGAGCCATTGAAAGAAGGGCAGAATCCAGCATTGTAACGGAGATTGCCAGTAGGGAATCAGCTAGAGAAAGAACAAGATAGGAGTCTCTATGTGCCACTTTGCAGTGGATAAGAGACAAATAGAAATTGAAGTGGAGATAGGAATGGGAAGAGAGAAAGAAGCCAAAGACAGGAAACTCTTCTTAAGTGGCCCCAGCTGGTGACTGAAGTTTTCCCCAGGCTCTGTGAGGTGTCTCTACTCGAACCCAACTTCTGATGTAAGGGGAGTGACCCCTTACCACATCAAGGAGTGCTGGGTATGCAACCAAATTTCTCACACATGAGAAGTCAAGATACACTTTCTAGGGTATTTCCACTTTTTGGAAGTGATGGAAGATGTCACTTTTCATTGATTCAAACCAGACTTTTGTTGGTAGAGAACAGCTCCCTCCTCAAGTCAGGAGCAATCCTCTTACGGAAGGGTAACCATTCTCCCCCCCCAAAATAAATCTGACCTTAATACCTAAAATTTAGCTGTCATAGGGGAGGTGACATGGTACAATGGAAAGAATAGGCTCAAGAGTCAAAAGCTCAGGTTTATGTATCACCTTTGATGCTCACTAGATGGCATTCTCCTGACAGATGATTGTAAAATGCTGGAGTGATGGGCTATATTCCATGGTAGGGAGGAAGCATACAGTTGAATGTTACTTTCCTGGGATAAAGTCCCAACTGGTCCCTCCTACTTATATCTATTCATCTATCTTCCCCAGTGCTGATTTGATTTTGCTAGCTAAATGAACTAATCAATTATGGGATTCTGTGCAGTTATTTTTAGGTAATTCTAAGGTGATTTTCTACTTTTTCTTTCCTTCTTCCTTTATTTCCTTCCTTCCTTCCTTCCTTCCTTGCTTCCTTCCTTCCTTCCTTCCTTCCTTCCTTCCTTCCTTCCTTCCTTCCTTCCTTCCTTCCTTTCTTCCTTCCTTTCTTCCTTCCTTTCTTTTTTAGAATACAGGCCTGATCACCCTGAAGAAAAAATGGGAGACTGATATTGCTCGCATAAAGAAAGAATTAGAAGATGCAATAGAAGAACGTCAGAGTGCTGAAGAAAAAGCTAAGAAGGCGATGACTGATGTAAGAAGTTGGCTCTCCATTATATTCTAGAGGCAGTATTGAGCTATGGTTAAGGGGGGAGTATCAAATACAGGGCAACAAACTAGGGTAGTGTCTCTGCTATTCCCTTGTTTCTTAATCAGGAATGACTTGGTTGGTTTCTCTATAACTAAGTCTATTTGAAAAATTAATTTAATTACAGCTTTCTCCTAACTCTTTCATCAAGTAATGAGGATAATTAAATTGATCCATGTAAAAACCTTTTATGAGAAGAAAGCAAAAAAGTGTGTAAACTATTTGTTACTTGAAGATCGATATGTCCTGTATTCTAGGAACATCATAAACTTCCTGCTGTTCTTCGCAAATGGTTTTCAAATAGCTATTTGCCTAAAGTCAGTAATTGTTTGTGTCAGTGAGTGGAAAGTATTCTGCTTGCATTAAAAAAATATAACTTGTACCTCTCCTGGGAGGTGAGAGAAGTCTAGTAAAGAAAGATTTGGGAGTTTGAAAAACTTTCAGTATTTTTCTTAAGTGAAAATGTATTTCTCTTCTATTGATAATACTACTATCTTGAAATCATGCAAAAACCTGGCACTTTCTCCCAAGAGAAAGATGGAGAAATTCAGTGAAATTATTATTTAATGAGGGTTTGCTTCTAGATTGTCCCACAAGCAGAATCATAACTAGCACAAAGCAACTGGGATGCTTTTTCTTAGAATGCCAACATTCAAAGGGGATTTCTTCCTCATGCCCTTTCCCATATCTAGGCTTCCACTAATAAGATTTTGTAATCATATTCTTTCTTTCCCATCACTCACCTTCTTCTACACTTAACATGCCCATTTTTCCCACAGGTGGGATGGTCAGGAATTACTGATCATGTCTGGAGGATGGATTATTTTCTGTGATTCCCAAACACTTGCCCTCTCCCTCACCAACTGGCATAAGAATTTTCAGTTATACCTTGATTTGATCAACAAACCTCTAAAGACTTACACTAAATTTCCAATAGGTGTCCCATTGCTTAATCTGGGACTCTCAGTAGAAAGGATGGGATAGGGACAAAGACTGTCACTCAGAAATTTTGAATCAAAGCAGGAAGGAAATGGGTGGTGACTTGAGAAGGCTTGAAAATGTATTTGCTATCCAAGAACAAATAATTATCTGAATGTTTATGGACTCTCATCCCCAGAGTGTAGCTTATCTCTGCTGAATTCTCTCTCGTCTTTCCTTCTCTGACAAATTTATGCAGTTGCATAAAAAGCTGAAACTCCTTATAACACTGATATCTTATTAAGTTGTCCTTGACAATTTCAAAAATTGAAAACTGCTCCACACCCTCTGCACAAATCCATTCAGTCTCAACCAGCTCTGCGTAGGGCCATCTGGAGACATCACAGGCAATCATGTTACGTCCCCTCTGTCGTTCTTGAGATCTCTCACATGGTTGGTGTTGGGCAGATGGCTTGGGGCTTGACAAATAGATAAGCTTTAATTCTTAAGGGCAGTGCTCCCAGGGCCTGTTATATGAAGGATAACTCTTAATGAAGGACAAAAGACAACACAAATGTACGTCAGGCTAAAGTGAAGGATATGCTTTACAAATGACTGAACTCAATTCTGACCTCCTTATAGGTACTAGGAATAGTGACCTGATGTGAGGTTATTGAAGGCTACAGTTAACAGTTTTCATAAAAAAGAATTTAGGATGAATGGTAGCGTATATTATGATACTTTAACATAATGGAATAGACAATATAGAATAATGGAAAGATATCTTAACTCAGAGTCTGGAAGACTTGAGTTCAAGATTTGTCTCTCATATGATTGGTATACAAGGACAAATCTCTCTAGCTCTTATTCTTGGGAAGAATCTAAGACTCTAGATTATAGAGAAGATACACATGTGTATATGTATGTATTTTACTAACCAAAAAAAAAAATCCATTTCTCCCCCCCCCCCCAGGCTGAGGTTAAGTAACTTGCCCAGGGTCACACAGCTAGGAAGTGTTAAGTGTCTGAGACCAGATTTGAACTCAGGTCCTCCTGAATTCAAGGCTGGTGCTCTATCCCCTGTGCCACCTAGCTGCCCCCAAGAAATCCATTTTTAAATCCAGACTTTTCTATTCCTTCTCTTGAGTTCAGTGTAAAGATGTCCATGTTGTCTTTGGGTCAATATATATAGCAGAATTTGCCATCTTCCATGTGATGCACATCTATAATCCTGTGTGATGGTGTCAATCTGGGCTGCAATGTAGCCTTAAGTTTGTTCTTCCTCCAGCTATTCCCCAGACCTAAACCAGGCATAATTTGGAAAGACGGAAAGGTGGCAGAGCCAGCAGTGGTTGCAGAGAGGCTAAAAGAAAGAGAGAAAAAAAGGGCTAGTGAGGCCTACCATTCCACCAAACCCTGAAAATACAACAATGGGATCATGGATTTAGTAGACAGTATTTTAGAGACCACTGAGTCCAGCTACCTCATTTTTATTAATATTTAAAAATAAATTTACATAAATTTGTAAGGTTTCTGCCATTATCCTTTCCATTGAACAAACCAACCAACCAACCAACTCAAAAGGCAAAAGCAAAACCTGCATCATGCACAGTAAAATAAAATTTACACTGACCATGCACAACAATATATGTCACTATGTTTTAAGTTAATAAACTTAAAATAGGTGATGAATCAATTGCTTTATTTTACATCAAAGAAAACTGAAATTTAGACAAGTTCATTAATTTTCCCAGGGTCATATCCCTAGTAAGAGGCTAAGGCAGGATTTAAACTCAGATCTTCCTAACTCTCCATCTAATACACTTATTTACTATACATATTGTAAGAAGAGTTGACTGGTGGAAAATATCATATTTTTCTCATTCCAGGCAGCATTGTTGTCAGAGAATTTGAAGAAAGAACAATATACCTGTACTCACTTGGAAAGGATAAGAACCAACATGGAACAGACCATTATGGACTTAAAGAAAAGACTAGAAGATGCTGAACAGAGTACTCTGAAGGGGGGCAGTAAGCATGTCCAGAAACTGGAATCCAAGGTATGGGTGTGACTTTGAATTTGAACTTTATTAGACAGTTGGAGATATGTTAGGACCATAAATAAGGCAGAGGGCAAGTGCTTAAAGCTCAATCAAAAAAGGAAGGAGTCTTGAATCTTAGCCTCACATTTGGCCACTTTTTGATATTTGGACAGCTTCAATCCTTATCAGGAAATCCCTTCCCCAAACCTCAAGGAATTTTCTTTTTTGTCCTGAGTTATAGGCCCTCCTAGTCTGACCCCTATGAGAATATTTAAAACTTACAGGTTGCCTAGCCTTTTAGTTTTTCCTTATTGTTTTCATGCCTTTCCAGAGCAAGACATTGTATTAGGTAGTTCAAAATGCCCTTGGGATAGGTGGTTAAGGGGCAAGGTGGTAGAATATTATATCTTCCCACTTATTTTAGGCATTTTGTGGTAGAAATTAATACACAAACATATACATGTGTATATGTATGTCTAGACAATATGTATATATAAGATCATGATATATAATTGTGTAAAAATATAATGATGCTGTACTTTATGCATGTGGATATATATATATATATATGTCTCAGACCATTAATATGTTACATATAATGGTTCTGTACTATAATAGCTTTATACAATATATCACAAACATGTATGTACACACATATACATACACATACAAATATATGTATAGATGTATATGTATGTCTATCTATCTCTCTATTCATCTATTCATCCATTAATCTCCTGGATTACAATAACATCATGGCACACGTAGCATTGGATTTGTAGTGAAGATAACCTGGATTCAAATTCTGCTTTCAAAACTTAACTACAAGCTTGTACACAAGTCACTTAATTTCTCTGAGCCTCAATGACCTCACCAGTAATACATCTCCTTCACAATTGTGAGGATTGAATGAAATGGTGTCTGTGTAGCATTTTGCTTACTTTTGAGTGTTATCTGAAAATCATTGGTTGTTATATGATTTGTATTACCTGCCTTATTTGAATAACACTATAAGACAAAATATTAATTATTCAATTGCAAAACCCTTCAAGTATTACAAAGAGTCTTCCTTATAACAGCCTTGTAAAGAAAACAGTACAGATATCCAATCTTCTTAAACCTCAGTTTCTTCATCTGTAAATTGGAAATAATAGGCAAATTTTCTAGGATTGCAAGGTTAAAAATGTAGGAATCTAGGTCTCGTAGCTCTCTACTTCATGCTGCCTTCAACATTGTTATTGTATCAATGCTACATCTCAAATGATATTTGTAGGTATACAGACCATAAATCTAAAGTCTATGACTTTGCTTGATTCTGAATTTCATTGTTTGGATCTTAGATGTCATGACTGAACAGGGGGAAATCTTAGAGCTTTCTCACATCTGAATTAGATTTTGAACCCTGGGAGAGAGAGGTTAATTCATGCATGGTTAATAAATGGACCTTTTAGCATTTCAAAAGTCCCTTTCAGCTCTGGTCCTGTCTCAAGAAAGATAATTTTCCCAAACAGATGACCGTATTTTTAAATACCACAATATAAAGAAATTCTACAGCATCCCTTAATTACCCCCATCCAATGATTTTATGGATTGGCCAATGAAATACCCATTTTCCCATTAACCAATAGACTGAAGTAATGTTTTGGTTGCAGATCAGTGAACTAGAAAATAAACTAGAAAGTGAAGTACGTCGAAGTTCTGAAGCCCAGAATGGAGCCCGTAAATTTGAGAGGTCCATCATGGAGCTAACCTATCAGGTACTGTGGGAAAATTGTTTGAGACAATGAGGTAATAAAGTAGATAGAATCTTGGACTTAGGGTCAGGAAGATTTGAATTTGAATCCTCCCTCAAGCACTACCAGTAAGATGTTGGGTGGTAAGTTGTCACTTAACTTCAGTTTCCTCATCTGTAAAATGGGGATAAATGATACCATTTACTTCACAGAATTGTGATAATTTAATGATCCAGTAGTGTAAAGTACTTTATGAACCTTAAAGCACTAAATAAATATTATTGTTGTTGTTTTTGTTATGCTTTATCAGTTGCTGATCCCTCCCTTAGGAAGAAATATAATCTTTCAAATCTAAAATGGCTTTCTCTCTTATATAACTTTCACTCTTCATCCTTATGGGTCCCAGTTGTAGATACTGACTCACTCTTGCTGGTCTCTCATGCTATTAGTGGTATGGATGGCCCCCTCCCCTTTCAGAGCTCTCAGGAAATAAGAGCTGACTGGCAAGCCACAATTAAAAGTGAAAAGCTATTTATATACTCAAGTCATTTTTCACAGTTGGTATCTACAGCTCCCCCAGAAAGATGATTTTTCTCTGTGGAGCTGCGTGGTATAAATGGAGAGAATGGCAGGCAGGCCAAATTAGTTACAATGAGATGCTTAAGAGGAAACTGGACTGATGTAAAGGCAATGGTCAATTCTGCTCTGCATTTTCAGGTTCCACAAAAATTCAAAGATATGGAACAGCCTAAGGATGTGTTACAATGTGTATATACATTACAAGGAGGTTATTTATCAGCTAGGCTTTATTACCTCCAGTCCTCAGATATTCAATGACATCTCATGGGACTTTATTAATATTGTAGATTTTATCCAAAGTTAATGTGCTAGTCATTGTCTTTTTTCGTTGTCTTCCCCCCCAACCCGTACACAGAAAAAAATACCATACCTCCAAAGATCTCACAAGTTGACTTTAGCACCTCTAAAATAATAATAAAAGTCTGCAACTGCAATGCATTTAAGAAAGAAAAAATAGGCCAGAGAAAATGAAAATCAATTGGGGGGAAAAGTACACCCAAACAGACCAAAAGTCCCCATCTTGCTCTAGCCACATTGTACAGTACAGTTCACTTGCTAATTTCAAAGTAGAAAGGCAAAAAAAAGTATAAAGGCAGTAATTTATAGACCTTACTCAGATAAAGGAAGCTTGATACGTATCTAGCTGCTACAGGCTGGAACTGGCCCATCTGGGAGTCAGGAGACCAGGCTTCTATTCTGGTCCCTGTTTCTGATTCTTTGTCTGACCTCCATGCCAACATTTCACCACCTCTATAACAGGGAGGATGGTGTTAGTAATTGGCAGTAGATAATGTTTCTGAAGGGTTGTGATATTTTCAGAGGGAATATGCTCAGGGAATACAAAGTATGGCCATTACTTGTACAGTTTTCCCTTCAATCCTTGTCAAGAAAGTGCAACTAATCCTGGAATCAGATATTTCTCTAGACTAAGCTAAGAATGGAAAGGGGCAATGGTACAATGGAAAGTATTTTGGTTTAGACTTAGAGGATCTGGGTTTGAATCCCAGAACTAAAACTAATCATTTGTTTGATCTTGGGCAGGCTGCCTCAGCTATAAAAAAGGAGTTTGGGTTTAAAAGGGGGGAGGGAGACACTAAAGCTCCCTTCTAATTCTTAACTCTGATCCTTCTCTAAGGTACTAGGAAATTCCTAATGGTGCATATGGCCAGCTAAGCCCTTCAAAAACTTGGAGGAGTTATTTGTTTGCCTTGTGCTGATCTGCTTCTGAGAATGATGAAGCAGCTATTTTCTTAACTCATTCTTCTTAACTGAAGAAGAATTGGGTTCCTTATTAATAAGATGATTGTATTTTCCCATTTATTGTTCTTGTTTCTGCCTATGAGAAACTTTACTACTGAAAAAAAATACTAAAGACATATAATTTCCTCCATTTTTCAGTGTTTTAAATAATGTTTTCATATTTATTTGTTTACAATCTTTTGTTTTTATATGAAAATATAGCTTGGTCCAGGAGCATGTTGAAACTAGCTTTTATTAACTTACAAGAGCTGATTGTTAATTTTTTAGTGTGATTGTTAAATTTTCACCTCTAAAATCATCAAATGTTATAAATCTTAGCTTGTTTTATTGATAGCAGTTAATTTTTGAGGTGTTTTTTGTTTTTTTCTTGAGAACTGATACCAACACCCTCCTGGTAGTATCTTTTTACTATTATTTAATATTGAATAGTAATGACTATTCAGTCCATAGCCCAAGTCTTCATCTCTTGCTAGATAATAACCAGAGATACATAAATCCAGTTAGCAAAAGCATTTAATTAAGACATACAACAACACGGCAAAAATAGGAGCAGAATCAAGTAATAGAACATTTTCTGCACCTATACACAAATAGATACAATCTCTTATGCTTTATAGGTCCAGTTTTTAAAAAGTGGTGAATAGTGAATAATTCAGTCTGTATAGACTACAAAATTTATGTTAAGAAGTAAAATTAAATGGATAGAGTCAGAATATATCATGGCAAACCTTGAGAGGCAAACAGAGGAATTTGAACTTGGTCAAGTAGGTGATGGGGAGCCACTATAGGTTAAAGGATGAGAACTGAAGTGACCAAGAAAGGGTTTCAGGGAGATGTCTAGCCTCAGTGTAGAATTTTTGGAGAGAAGAGTAAATAGAAGTGGGGAAAACTATAAGCAGAATGTTTGTAGCTATCATTGAGAGTCAGGAAAGTTGGGCAGGAATGTTAGTTTGGGAAACGATGTAAATAGCTCTCTATTCAACATAACCAAAACTGAAATCAAAGTATCTATACAGTAAACAGTATACAACTATACAGTTGTCAACATGGATATGTAGCATAAGTAGAAAGTCAGGGCTATTGATAAAGATTTAAGAATTTTAATAGGATAGATTTAGAGCTAGAAGGGACTCTGAAGGTCATCTACTCTAACCTTCCCATTTAACAGAAAAAAAAAAAGAAAAAAAACAACTAAACTCCAGAAAGATTAAATGATTTGGTTGGAAGAAAGACAGGATTTGAATCCTAGTCCTTTAGCTTCTAATCTAACAATCTTTTCCTGAATTATTTGCTAAAATATGTTCAATTGAATCTAAAAGAAAGAGGAGATAGACAAAGATGAACAGACAGAGACAAAGAGACAGAAAGACACAGGGACAAAGACAGAAAGAGATAGAAATAATGAGACAGAGAAAGAGAGACAAGGAGAGAGAGATAGAGACACTCAAAGACAGAAATCATATAAGAATTTAAAAAATTAAAAATGCTTATTTTGTACATCAGAGCAACAGAAATGATTCAGTTGAATAAATGATTAACTGTCATTAACAAGAATGTTTAAGAAGAAGTAATTGCCCTGTTCTCCCAACCTCATGGGTCTGCTTGTCCAGCCTAAATTATCTTCGTTTATGTCCTCTCATTCTTTCAGGCAGAGGAAGATAAGAAAAATCTAAGTAAAATGCAGACTCTGATAGATAAACTGCAGTTAAAAGTGAAAAGTTACAAACACCAAGTAGAGGCTGTGGTAAGTATTGGGACAATCACTCTTTCTAATCAAACAACTGTTTTATGACTATTCCCATGCAGTTGTCACCTGGAAAATTAATGTAATGATCTAATCTTTAATAAAGTGTTTATAAAATGATTACAAGTCCACATACCTTTGAAGGGGTGACATATTAGCTGAGGACTCTTAGAGATAGCACTGTCTCAAAGAAAAGTGATATATCATGGTGGGTGTGTAGGTATTATAGCAAGCTAGTTAGAACATTTTGGGGTGGGAGGGCCTTAGCTATAATTATAAGTTACAAGAAACATACTGTTTTACTTGTATAGGCTTAAAGAATCTCATAGTTGGAAGGACCCTCATAAATCATGTAGTCCAACTTGTCCTTAATTCAAAGTACCTTCTATAACATGCCCAAGTGGTCATTCAGTCTTATCTTGAAGAACTCTTCAGGTAGGAAACATATCATATTTTGAGAAAGCACATCCCCTTGTTAGGAACTTATCTCCTATGTTAAACCTGAATCTGCCTGTCTATAGTTTATATGTATTGTTCCTTGTTCTTGTTCATGAAGTTTTCGTTTGATTTCTTGAACTATAGCACTGGTAAAACATAAAGCCCATTGGGATTCAAATGGAGCTATTTCACTATGCCTTAAACCAAATCACTCAGGCCGTCACTGACTGGCCAATTATAGATTCTAATCCAAGCCTCACTTGGTCATTGTTTGGGTATTGATGGCTCATGAGTGCTCATAGCAATTGTTTCTGTTCTGGCCAGAAATTCCGCATGTCTTTGTGAAGTCAAACTAGGACATCTTTTGTCTCAATTCTTACCTATCCTTTAATCACTGAATAGGTGTTGCCTCATACAAACTGAGACCTGGGAAGGACCTTTGCTTAAAAAGGTCAAGTATCTCCTATTGCCTTCAGGGTCATCACCAGTCTTCTTTATGTATATTTTGCCACTGAAATCTGATGACTCTGGAGCAGTGAATGGGGCTGATGACTTTGCACAGCTCTGTCTCACCTAAATCCAATTCACTTGTAAGTCAAATATCACTCTTCTGATGTCATTGATGCTCTTAAGAGAACAAAAGATTAACAACAACCTGGTACCAAGTGACACAACTCTAATCCAGATAACAGCCCTTTAAATACTTGCTGTCTTATTTGCTCTGCATTTCTTTTTCCCACAGCTGAATGTCCCCAGTTTTCTTTATCCTAGTCTCCTATGTCATGTTCTCTAGAGTTATTACCTACTGATTATCTTCTGCTAGAATTTTCTCTCTTGTCATTCCCTTTCTAACATATGGCAACCAGAATTAAATATACTACTTTCTATATAGTCTAACCAAAGTAGAGAATGACAGAATTTTTCTGCCCTCTTCATGAGCCCTCTGCTTCTCAATGCATTCCACAATAGCATTACATTTCTAAACTCTCTTGTCCCATATTCAAGCTTATGGTCCACATAAAGTCCCTGGATCTTTTTCACAGGAGCTGTCTCTGGCTACATTGCTTCCATCCTTTAGTTATAAAATTGATTTAAAATATATATAGAAAAATATGCTCATTGCTGTTAAATTTTATTTAATTTAACCTAGCACATGGTTGCATCTATAAAGCTTTTTTCTGGGTCCTGACTCTATTATTCAAAGTCTTGGCTATTTTTCTCAGTTTGAAATCATGTGCAAAATATTAATGAAAATATTAAACAATGCAGCACCAAGAATAATCTCTGGGGTACTCCTCTAGAGACTTCAAATTGTCAATAACATATGATTATATTTTTAAGATCTGAACATTCACTCATATCCACCTTCCTGTAGCCAGATAGAGATGGGTCTTTAAAAAGGAAGACCTGATTTCAAATGTTGCTTCAGACAGTTACTAGTTAGGTGACCCTGAGTAAATCAGATAATCTCTTTCCATTTTAGTTTCAACTGCAAAATTGAGATAATAAACCCCAGGTCTCCAGGGAGCATCTGCCTCTCTACACCCCCCCCCCCACCAGGAGTGTTGTGAGGATCAAATGAAATATTTGTAAAGTATCTGGTACATAATAGATACTTAATAGATACTTACTTCCCATCTATGCACAAAAAGAGCAACGTCAGAGTTTGCCAAATGTTTTGTGAAATCTTATTTACAGCATTCTCATGATTTATACTGTCCAAAAATGTGTGTGTTAGGGGGAGGGAATAGAGAAAATTAGGTTAATTTGTTATAATCTATTTTGCTTCCCTTTCTAAGTGCTCATAAATTATCCCTTAAATGTTGTATTATAGCATTTTTCTAAGAAAAGAAGTCAAGATCTCTGGCTTACCATTTGCAGATTCTACAATCTTCCTTTTAAAAAAGAGTGAGCAGGGCATTTGTCCTTCTCTAGTCCCAAAGCACCTTTTTCATTATCAAAGATCTTTTAAAAATTACTAACTGCAGCTAATCAGTCATATCTGCAGTTCTTTCATAACTGCAGTTCTATCCCTGGGATAGAGTTCACTCAGGTCTGGTGATGGGAATTTACTGATGATGATAGACCCCATATAATCCCTTATCTTTGATTTCCACTCCTTGCTTAAGACTTTTGTTCTTTTGTTCCAGGCCAAGATTATTTTCCTCCAAAAAGAAACAAAAGAGTGATTTGCCTCTTGCTCTTTATTATACCAGGCTTGGCTGATCTACTGAGGGAATTTTCTGTTCCCCCTCTCTTTTCAGTTTGAATCATCCTTGATTAGGGTTGCAAAGTTGGAGGTCCTTTAAGGGATATTCCAGTCCTATCCAGGTGCTCATCACTCCTACATTTGCATGGTTCAGAAATCCAGATCCCACTGTCAGACACCATCTTCTTAGCCAGCTGTTCATTTCTCAAATCTAGTTTTCGCTTCTGAATTCCATACCTTCAATTAGTGGTAGTGATTGAAAACCTCAGAAGCACAGCTGGTGTTTTGTTTGGTTTCCAGTGTTTTGCCTGGAACTTCATAATCTTTAGCAATGCTCTTTAGGTGCCTCCTTCTGGGGATATTATTTGTCCCCACATGGGTCTTAAGTAGTCAGTATTTTAACAGTTGTGGATATGTGCGCCTAGAAGCTGGCAGACCTCTCTGTTATATAATAATAATAACTGATGTTTTCTATAGGGATTTAAGGCTTTCAAAGCAATTTACAAGTATTATTACCTTTTATCCTCACAACAACCTTAGAAGGTACTATTATTACCCTTATTCAGATGAGGAATCTGAGACAGACAGAGGTCAAGTGACATCTCATAGCTAGTAGGTATCTGAACCTGGGATTTGAATTCAGGTCTTATCCACTTCAGATCTAGCATTCTATCCATTATGCCACCTATCTGTGTATGTCAGATCAATAATTAACTGCCTTTAGTGTTGTCATCTGGTACCTATCTCTCCTGATTATTGTTTGATAACATTTTATCCATAACATCATTCCTTGGATTGTAAGAGCATCCCCCTCTCCAGGAAGAGTTTTATATCCATTACTTAGCTTTAAGTGTTTCATTCTCTTTATTTTCTCTCTCTTCTTTGTGGTTCCTTCTAATTTTTAACTTTCTGATTCAGGTGAGATTTCTCACCTCTTTCCCCCGTTAACCTGAGGAGAAAAAAATGTGTTCTTGCAACTCTTTCAGTTTTTCTACTGATGGAGATTAATTCACATTTTATGTCTACCTAAGTCTTACCTGCCACAGGCAGAAAAAGACACAACCTGCTTTCCACAGATCATCATAAAATTCCCTTTGCTATCCTCCATAGTTGCTTGAACCAAGATCATCAGTCTTCCCTTCTTTTAAGTGAATCTCTTGGCTAATCATTGCAACTAACTTCTAACTAAATACTTTTAACTTTAAGCAGTTGACAGAAAGCCTAGCAATCAGGGAACAAAAAGAAGATAAATGGACATTAATTACAAGGAAATAGAGGTCAGTAAAATATAGATCTATAGAACATAGATCAATCTCAAGAAGATATAAGATTATAGAACAATAAACTATACATCAATCACAAAGACATACAGGAAATTTGATTATTAAAATATAGATCTATAGAATATAAATCAAACACAAGGAGATATATAGAATATAGAGGTATAGGATATAGATCAAATGTACAGAGATATAGGAAAATAGATCAATAAAATACAGATTCAACAAAAGGAGACATAGGGAAATGAACCAATAGAAAAGAAATCTATAGAATTTAGAGATCAATTTCAAGGAGATATAGGAAAAATAGATCTGTATAATATAGATCAAACACAAGATATAGAAAAATCTTTCAATAAAATAATGGATCAAGATAATATAGATCATGCACAAGGAAATAAGGAAAAGTATATCAATAGAGTACAGATGTATAGAATATAGATCAATCACAAGAAGATATAGGATAATTGATCATTAGAATATAGATTTACAGAATATGGATCAATTACAAGAAGATATAGACATAGAGGAGTTAATAAGAATCACATTAAATAGCTGGATTTCATCTATGTCTAGATCTTGAATGCTTATGCCTGCTAAATAAATAAAACATTCCTCATTGTTTCCCTCTCCGTTTCCCATTCTTGGGATGACAAAGAATATGACCTATTCTGTTCCCCATTCTGTTTTCTTCTGCAGGGTGCTCTAAAATTCTTGTTTAAATTGTTTTCCTTTTCTAGTCATCAATACAATAAGCTCAGCTGCTTTTAATTTCTTGTCATCCCATTCCTGCCAAACCCTAAAAGTCATAGAAGTAAATAGGAAACCAAATCACAAATGGAAATCTAATAATCCTTTTAATCTAATATATCTTTGTTTCCTCTTGATGCTAAAGTTTCCTTTTCTGACCATCAAGCACCAGCCACTGAGTTTAGGGATAGGAGAGATAGATAAGATTGTATTTAGGAAACACAAAGCTTAGGTGACACAAGTATATTCAAAAACACAATCCAAATTAAAATAGAGTTATTTAATGGGAGCTGCTCCCTTTTATTTTACATTCTCACTGATCTCCAGAGGTCTCCCTATACTTCCCTGGCTGCTTTGCTTTCTGTCAATCACATAAAATTGGATGTATTCAGTCTATAATTATGCTCTAAGGTTTCTGGGAAAGTTTTAGCACTGTGTAAAGTTTATGTTCTGTTGCAATGATTCTCAAGTTTTTTGGTCTCAGAACCCTTTCGGACTCTTAAAAATTAATGAGAAACCCTTCTCCAAGAGCTTTTAGTTATGTGGACCATATATTACCATATTTACCATTTTAGAAATTTACCAAATTAGAAATTAAAACCTTTTAGTAGTAGTATAAAAATAGTTTTGACCTCTGAAAACATTTTAAGAATCCCTGCTCTAACATTAAGAACCATATTAGAGTCAGAAAACCAGAATTTGAATCTCTAGTTCTTATAACATTAGACAAAGCACTTAAATTTATTGGGTAAAGTTAATTCAGTTCCCTGCTGGACCTCAGTTTCCTCATTTTAAAATGAGGGAGTTGGACTAAATGATTTCTGTTGTTCAATCATGTCCAATTCTTCATGACCCCATTTGGGGTTTTCTTGGCAAAAGTACTAAAGTGATTTGTCATTTTCTTCTTCAGCTCATTTTACAAATGAGGAAACTGAAGCAAACAGAATCAACTGACTTGTCCAGGGTCATTCAGCTATTTTGAGTCAGAGTCCAGATCTGAACTCAGATCTTCCTGATTCTAGGCCCAGTTCTCTACCTATTGTTGTCCAAATAATCTTGAAGTTCTGTTATCAGGATTTTAGAAAGGATATTTTAAAGCCTGTTTTGTTTGTAGCTTGAACTCCTGATGCGTTGAAAACTGAATTCCTGCATATGTAACTGAAATGTCACAGGCTTAGCTCAGAACTCAGGAGTTGCAATCTTGTTACAGACTTCTCAAGGTTTGTTTGTTTGTTTTTGTTTTTTTACAACGTGGGCATAGCAGAAAAGTGCCAAACTACCTCAACTCTTGTGGCTTCTTGTTTATTGATAGGAAGCACAAGCCAATCAATATCTGTACCAGTTTAAGACCCAGCAGTGTGAGCTGGACAATGCGAAGGAAAGAGCAGAAGCAGCCGAAGCACAGATGAAAAAACTAAGGGCTAAAACGAGAGAGATTGGGAAAAAGGTATGCCACGTATACAAAGGGTCAAGTAACCATTTCACTAGACGTATTCTGCACTCTATGTACCTTATGAAAACTTAAACAATTAACTCTTCTCTCTCTTCTCATCCATCCTTTCTTTCTCTCCTTCACTCCCTCCTTTCCTCCTCTTTCTATTTCCATTCCTTCTTTTTCCCCTCCTTTCCTGCTTCTCTTCCTTCCTTCCCTTATTCATTCTCTTTCTTTTCCTCTTTCCCTCCCCTCATCTCTTTCCTTCATGTATATACATACTTATAATCACACATATGAATAATTGTATATATATATATATATATATATATATATATATATACCATAAATATGTATACACAGATATATCTATTTCTAAAGTGCTTAAAGATTTGTAAAATGCTTTATTTATTACAATCTTGTGAGGTAAGTAGAACTTCATTATCCCCATTTTATATAAAAAAGTGAGAGCTGAGATGACTTGTTTGTGGTTATGTAATTAATGAGGGCCTGATCTGGGCTGCAAACCCAAGTGTATTAATTCTAGTCCAGAGTTCTATTTTTCTACATTGCTGCCTCTTCTTTAGGTGAAAAAGGTCCAGACCAGTTCTACAGGGACACACTTTTAATTTTTATTATATTTCTGACATGCCTAATTTGTTTCAGGATCCATTGTGATGTGGTAGGCCTAGGCTAATCTATGTCAAATGACAATCAACAGCCCTGCAATAAAGGTTGATTGACATGCATTAGAAGTGATTCACTTAGAATGTCAAACAGATCTAATTGTACTTTTAAAATAAAACATTGTTGTCAAAAGGTCACAAAACATGAATTTCATCAGTGTAAGTATTCGCATGGGGATCCACATGGTCTTGCATCTGGGTCATGTCTCATTTTCTTGGCCCATATACCCCACTGAAGGAACAGATGAAATTGTAACAAGATGGCCCCACTATGCTGGAACAGATTTTTCACTTGCAAATATACCATTCTAATAAAAGATGATTAAGAAAAGCAGAGAAAATGGAAACTCATTAGGTCCATGGATTTGTTTCACTCCCCTGAGTTATTTATAGTTCTAAATGGGAGGATTCTGCTGGTAGAGGACTCCTCTTCCTCATAATTACTCTCGATTGAAGACAAGAATAGGGAAGGTAAGGTCATTTTTTGGTCTTCTTCATTCCTCTGCTCATCTTTTAGAGAGTCTCCAGCCGCATAATGTGACCAACTCATCTGCCATTTTTTCAGGCAAGGAGAAGATGCATCTCTTAAAACTTTGCCACGTCTCCATGCCATCTCTTTTGTGCAAGATGAAGGCCAAATCCTTCAGTATTTTCTTCTTCCCGAGAATCATCATGGATTTTCCCCTTTGTCTTGTTTCTCTTCTTCCTTCAGTTTCTTCCAGTTGCCATTCCAGTATTTTGACAGCCATACCATTTGGATAAATGATCATTCAGAAAGAGAAAAAGAAAAGATTCCAACACCCAATAATAATAGTAGTCCATACTCAGAGTGTTTTAAAGTTAGCAAAGTATTTTTACTAAGGAGTGACGCATTCATTATTTTAATAAATTGGAAGATAAGAACAAAGTACTTTAGGGGGACATTAAGATTAGAAGACTAGGGTTTAATTCCTAACTTCCCCTGAATTATTAGGGCGAAATCTTCCCAACTCTGGACATTTAAAGTTTATACTTGCAAAATGAGGGTAATGGTTTTTATCTTGGGGCAGTGGATAGGGTACCAGTCCTAGAGTGATGAAGACTCATCTTCCTAGTTCAAATCTGACCTTAGACACTTAACTAGCTGTGTGACCTTTCACCTTGTTTCCCTCAGTTTTCTCATCTGTAAAATGAACTGAACATGGAAATGGCAATCTACTCCAGTAACTTTACCAAGAAAATCCCAAATGGGGTCATGAAGAGTGAGAACAACAACAATCTTTACCTTTACATAAGAAAGAGGGAAAGAGCAGAGAAAATAACATTGCATCAGTAATCATGAATCCTATCTCTGCTGCTAACTGGCTAACTACTAAATCACTTAACCAGTCGGGACCTTTGTACTCATCTATAAAATGGAGGATTCAACTAAGTAATATTTGAGATCATTTACAACTTGACTATTATTTTATCTGATATTTGAAGAAGTTATAAAGAGAATTAAAAAAAAAAACAAATTAAAAAGATACACCATTATACTGATACTACCATAGATTCAATGCAGATATAAGTAGGAGTAGGAGGGAAACATGACTACCAAGCCTACCAATTTCTTAATGAAAAAGAAAATGGGACAATAAAGTTCTCCAACCTTTTTTCTCTGTCTCCTGAACAAAATAAAGACAATGACCTCTAAAGTTTTCCTTTTGGGGATATTGTTATCCCCTTTCTCTGAGGCTCTTGCCTTTGGTCTCTGTCGTAGCACTAGAAAGAAACCATAAAAGAATGTCAAAGCTGACATATTAAAGTGACTTTCCTCTTCTATAGGTCAGGAATTGTTACAGGAAGTGAGGGCCCCCTTCAGGACTTCCCACTTGAGTTGGGCAGATGCCTGCTGATCTGTAAAGGCTCTAAGTAGAGTGATATCATAGGACTCAAGGATTCTGAGCTAAAGGGGTACCTAGTATCATCATGTGCAATCTCCTCCTTTCTTAAGTGAAGAAACAAATCTACCTGACCTTGCCCCCAAATTCACAACAATTAGCACTCAAGAGAGTAGAGAATTAAAACTTAAGTCTTTTGAATTCAAGTCGAGTGACTTTTTTCTGACATCAGATTTCTCTTGATAATTTAAATGAAGTTGCTGTGGACTAGGAGATTATATACTTCAACAACAACACCAAATGATGATCAATTCTGATGGACATGGCCCTCTTCAACAATGAAATGAAACAAATTAGCTCCAATAGAGCAGTAATGAATTGAACCAGTTATATTCAGTGAAAGAACATAGGCAAATGAGTGTGAACCACTATATAGAATTCCCAATCCTTCTATTTTTGTCCACCTGCATTTTGGATTTCCTTCACAGGCTAATTGTACACTATTTCAAAGCCTGATTCTTTTTGTGCAGCAAAGTAGCTATATGGACATATATACATATATTGTATTTAACATATACTCTAACATATTTAACATGTATTGGCCAACTTGCCATCTGGGAGAGGGGGTAGGGGGAAGGAGGGGAAAAATTGAAACAAAAGATTTTGCAACTGTCAATGCTGAAAAATTACCCATGCATATATCTTGTAAATAAAAAGCTATAATAAAAAAGAAAAAAAAAGAAACTAAAAAAATAAAAAATGAAGTTGCCCTGATGAAGAGGCCCCTGATGGAAGGAGTGGCTATACATTGTTACAAGGCCAAAAAATGACTCCAGTGCAAAAAACACACTTGAGAAAAGGTTTGCCTTTTTTTTCTCCTATAAAAAGAAAGATTTGGAAGCCAATTGGGGTTAAGTGACTTGCCTAAGAGTCACACAGCTAGTAAGTTTCAGAGCTAGATTTGAACTCAGGTCCTCTTAACTCCAGGGCTAGTACTATATCCACTATGCTAAGTAGCAGGATTAACTTTTCTTAAGAGTTTACTAATGCATTCCTCTCTTTTGCTGTTGTTGTACATTACATTGGGTTTGATGAGTATTCCAACATTTCAAAATGTACTCAATTCAAAAGTCAGTGTAAACATAGTCCTGTATTTACAGATACTGTAAAATGCATGTTTTCCCTGGGAAAAAATTTCAAATGAAAAGAAAATACTACTACTAAAAAAAGAATTTACAAAAAATAACAATTTTAGTGTTTTTTTATCTTCAAACCATAGGAAGCATTTTAATACAGTGGAAAGAACCATAGCTCTGCAGTCAGAAGACCTTAGCTCAAATGACACCACTTTCCTATAAGATATAGACAAGTCATTTTACTTTTGTTTTTCTGTTTTCTTATTTACAAAAAGGAGCATTTTGATCTTTATAACTTCTGGATTCTAGCTCTAAATCTATTATCTTATGTTATAGTTGCAGTCTGAATTATTTGAAGACTTAAGAAGTTCTTGACAGATTTCTTTACTTGTGGATCTTTAAAAAGGCTGATAGATGAAAAAGGCTTTTCAAGCAGCTTTAGAATTAGGAAAAAATATATCATGGATTTAAATTTTGGAGTCTCATTTCAGTGACTGCCCAGAAGATTAACACAATGGATAGATTTGTGTCTGGAGAAGCTGTCTTAGGATATGATATTGGAGAGAAGTAAATGACTGACCCTACCTAAGAAGGGGGTATAAATAAGTAAGTTTAATACAATTATCAAACACAGTCTGAAGATAAATGCTCAAAATCCTGGTGAGCTCCAAGCCCACTCTTCTGCCTCCATTTTCTCCAGAGACATGATACTTGAATAGAGGCATGACCTTTGTGGAATGGAGAATATGCCAGATCTGAGGGGGTGGGTTTTCCCTCACTGGATTCTTTTTATATGCTTGAGGAGGTGTCCAAGGTAATTACACTAGTACAAAGTCTTTTGTGCATGAAGCAAAGAAACAGTTGTGTGTTAACTGCCTACCTAGCAACACTATCCAATAATAGGCCCCATGTGTCTTGTAAATCCTAATTGCAACATCTCTCACTGCATCCTAAGATATCTCTAGCCATCTTGATCTATATCTTGTCACCAGACCCAGATGGCTCCAGAGGAAAAAGTGGGGCTGGTGACTTTGTGCAACTTTCCCTCACTTACATCTAATTTATCATCTTCCTGATGCCACATTCATCTTAAAGAATGAAGGACAAATAATTTCTGAGCAGTAGAAGCTGTCCAACTGGGTACCCAACTGGTCAGTTCCAGTTTGGCAGTAGTTTTTTCTTCCTTCTTTTTCTCCCTCCCTCCTTCCTTCTCTTACTATATCCTCTTTTCCCTTCCCTTTTCTTTTTCCCTTCCCTTCCCTTCTCTTTTTCCCTTCCCTTCCCTTCTCTTTTTCCCTTCCCTTCCCTTTTTCCCTTCCCTTCCCTTCCCTTTCCTTCCCTTCCTTTCCCTTCCCTTCCCTTCCCTTCCCTTCCCTTCCCTTCCCTTCCCTCCCCTTCCCTTCCCTTCCCTTCCCTTTTTCCTTCATTTCCCAACAACAAAAAAATGAAAATTCTATGTTATGATCCACACTCAGTTTCACAGTACTCTCTATGGAGCAGATGGCTCTCTTCATCACAAGACCATTGGAACTGGTCTGAATCATCTCATTGTTGAGAAGAGCCATGTCCATCAGAATCAATCATTGTATAATGCTGCCATGTACAATGATCTAGTTCTACTCACTTCACTTAGCATCAGTGCATGTAAGTCTCTCCAGGCCTTCCTGAAATCAACCTGTTGATCATTTTTTATAGAACAATAATATTCCATAACATTTTATATGACATAACTTATTCAGCCATTCTTTAACTGATGGGCATCCACCCGATTTCCAGTTTCTTCTCACTACAAAAAGAGCTGCCACAAACATTTTTGCACTTGTGGGTCCCTTCCCCTCCTTTATGATCTCTTTGGGATACAGGCCCAGTAGAATCTACTGAGTCAAAGGGTATGCACAGCTTGTTAGCTCTTTGGTCATAGCTGTACATTGCTCTCCAGAATGGTCAAATCAGTTTATAGATCCACCAACAATGTATTAGTGCCTCAGTTTTCCCACATTCCCTCCAACATTTGTCATTATCTTTTTGTGTCATCTTAGCCAATCTGGCAGGTGTGTAGTGATACCACAGAGTTGTCTTAACTTGCATTTCTCTGATCAGTAGTGATTTAGAGTACTTTTTCATATGACTAGAAATAATTTCAATTTCTTCATCTGAAAATTGATTGTTCATATCCCTTGACCATTTATCAATTGGAGAAAGGCTTGGTTTCTTACAAATTTGCTTCAATTCTCTATATATTTTAGAAATGAGGCCTTTATCAGAACCTTTGAATATAAATGTTTTCTAATTTTTTGCTTCCCTTCTAATCTTGTCTGCGTTAGTTTTGTTTGTACAAAAACTTTTTAACTTAATATAATCAAAATTATCTATTTTGTATTCAATAATGTATTCCAGTTCTTCTTTGGCCACAAATGCCTTCCTACTGCACAGATATGAGAGGTAAACTATTCTTTGTTCTCCTAATTTGCTTATAATATTACTCTTTATGTTTAAATCATGAACCCATTTTGATCTTTTCTTGGTATATGATGTTAGATGTGGATCAGTGTCTAGTTTTTGCCCTACTAGTATCCAATTTTCTCAATAGGTTTTATCAAATAGTGAGTTCTTATCCCCAAAGCTGGGGTCTTTGGGTTTATCAAACACTAGATTACTATAGTCATTGACTATTTTTGTACTATAAATCTAATATAGTTTACTGATTGATTACTCTGTTTCTTAGCCAGTACCAAATGATTTTGATGACCACTATTTATAATATAGTTTTAGGTCTGGTACAGCAAAGCCACCTTCATTTGCATTTTTTCATTAATTCCCTTGAAATTCTTGACCTTTTGTTCTTCCTGATGAACTTAGGTATTATTTTTTCTAGCTCTGTAAAATAATTTCTTGGGAGTTTGATTGGTATGGGACTAAAAAGTAGATACATTTAGGTAGTATTATCATTTTTATTATATAGCTCGGCCTACCTATGAGCATTTGCTATTTTCCCAAGAGATTAGATCTGACTCTTATTTGTGTAGAAAGTGTTTTATAATTATAGTTTCTTACTTTGCCTTCTCACAAGATATCTTGGTCTTTGTGGATTTGATTTCTTTCTTAAGATCATATTTTAAGCCCAAATCACTCTGACTTTCATTGATTGGCCAACAATATCTCCCAGGAAAGCTTTACTTGGTTATCATTTGGCAAAGATTGAGTGTGAATAGCAATTTTTTTGGTTTTGGCCAAAAACCATAAGGGTCTTCCCTCCTAGACATAATTTTTTTGACTTTGTAAGAGACCATTCTTTACCTCATTTCTTGCCTAACCTTAATCAATGATTGGGCATTATCTCAGACAAACTGAAACCTGGGAAAGACCTTAATTTAAAAAGCTCAAAGTTTCCCACTGCCTATGGACTCACAGCCAGTCATCCTGAATCTCCATATCTGGCCATTCGACCCAGAAGATTCTGGAGGAGAGGGTGAAGGTCCTGACTTTCACAGGTCTGCCTCACTTACATCCAATTCACTTGCAAGTCATGGCATCACCTTCCTGATGTCTGGTTATCTTCAAGAACAAAGTACAAACAATAACCCTTAGTATAGGGGGCTTCCAAATTGAAATTCTTCCTTCATCACATGATCTAATCCTTTCTTTATAATATGTGAGGGCCTTGCTATATACTACTACATTCCACTCATTAACTGGGATCATGGTGACACAGCTAATTCAATCATCCTTAGTAATTCAGGACATGGCTGCCCTCTGTTCTAAGTCAGAATTATGTGTTGAGATAGTTGTTGGGTATAGGATACTAAGTGAAATCTAAGAAAGAGGCTATAAAGTCTCCTATTAGAAATGAATGCTACAATTAGACCTTGGAGAATCCATTACCTCAGAAATCCAAATAGTCTTGTTATCCAAGTCCTGTGATTTTCTCTTCCTCATTTCGGTTCATTCTTTCACATTTTCTTCCTTCTTAATCAATAGCTTTTCTTTCCTGTGAAATTAGTGTTATTATGATATCTATTATCATCTACCACAACCACATCCCATGGACTTAAATGTTCTTGATTTGATCTTAATCAACCGTCTAACTGGCTAAGTGATTTTGAATCTCCATATAATTCAGGGAATTATCACTCCTGCTTTGTGCATTGCCTGGTCCTGTTTTATATTTCCCAATGTATTGATTATTAGAACAAAAAACAATTCTATGTTTAGTCGTTATGATTATCTTAATATCTCCTCTCTGTGGCATTTTTACTCCTACTTATAATTGATGTCATTCAAAAATTTGAAGTTGCTATTCCACTTCCTAAGATCTTTGTTTTTTTGCAAATACTGGGACCACTCATCCACTGCCTTAGATTTGGAATTAGGATGTTGAGTTTCAATTCTGCCACATATATAAGTTTTATGACACTGAGCAAATATCTTGATCTTGTTAATCCTTATTGAGCTTACTATATAGTTGTTATAAGGATCAAATGAGATAATGTATGTTAAGTACTTTGCATACCTTAAAGCATCATATAAATGCTACTGCTGCTATTGCTGTTATAAGTGTTATTTGCCTGGAATGGGTAGTGATATTTTTTCCACCCCAATATCCTCCTCATTGTGAATTCAGGGATGCCTGATGGTAGTCACATTAAGATTCATAATAAAATATTTGTGTGTCTCCTTCTAGTCAGAGGAATTTACTGTGAAAGGAGGAAGAGGGATGTGGTAGAGACAACTTCCAAACTGAGATGGGAGGATCCTGCTATTACCTTCATAAAGCCATGCTCTCCACCTCTTCATCAATTCACATCCACCTTGATAACTGTTACATTTGGAAGTACTAGGCAACATTCCCTCCATTAGCATATGATGGGTGATTGGTTATGCATCATAAACTCTCTTACTAGAAATCAAACTGAGATCAGATCAGAATTACAATCCCAAGAGATTTTGCTTCATATAATAAATTATAACCTAAAGCAGGATAATTGCTTCCTAAATTAACATTAATATCAACAAGTTCACAATTAGGACATAGTACATGATAGTTATTTAAAACATTCACCTTATTTAAGTTCATACAAAGTCTTTTCTAAATATTTGGGCCCCAGTTCATCTCTTTCTAGCTTGACATATCCTAATACGGCCATCAGCTGTAAAAATTAAAAATCATAAAAATAATCTGGTCACATTTTATTGTTTTACACAGAAATTAAATATATGCATTTCCCTAAAATTAAGTCATTTGTTTTATTATCTCTGAGAATTCAGGAGTTGCATGTCAATCTCTAAAGAATAAAAACCTTTTAACTTGGGATAGACAGATCTACAGTTCTTAAGTCTTGATATTTAATCTCTCTGCTCATGGTCTAAGGTCTCTGGTGAGACTCCTTCAGCAGGTTTCAAGGTTTTCAAGGTTCTTGGCCTAAAGAAGAGAACTCTAGGTCTAAGAATGAAAACCTTTATATAGCATCAATTGTTTTTTTCCAGCTTATAAACTCATTATTTTCACAAAGGTGTGGAGGTTGGTCTACTTTTTTCATTATTTTGCCATATTTTTCAACATTATATAACTAGCATACTGAATAATAAAAACAATTTGGAGCAAATCAATTTATAATTTGTCCAGTTATATTTCATGATAATCAGTAATTCACATAAAATTATTTATCTACTATGAGCAACCTTTGATTACATGCTAAATATTTCATCATCCTCTTGATTTTATTACTTCCAAGCTGTTGCTTTAACAAAGTACTTCATAATTACTATCCTCCCATTTAGCAGAAGGACTTGTAGCGCTCTCTCTCTCTCTCTCTTTCTCTCTCTCTCTCTCTCTCTCTCTCTGTCTCTCTCTCTGCCTCTCTCTCTCTGTCTCTCTCTCTCTCTCTCTCTCTCTTTCTCTCTCTCTCTCTCTCGCTCTCTCTCTCTCTTCTCTCTCTCTCTCTCGCTCTCTCTCGCTCTGTGTGTGTGTGTGTGTGTGTGTGTGTGTGTGTGTGTGTGTGTGTGAGAGAGAGAGAGAGAGAGAGAGAGAGAATGAGAATGTGTGTATTTGAAGAGGGAGGACAAAACTCATTGAAAATATATTTGTTTGCATTTAAATACATAAATTTACAAATTTCATCAAAGCTCTTTGTAATTTAACCTATGTTAAACTTTTAAAAATCTAAAAGCCAATTTCTTAATTTTTCAGGTTAATTCTGAAATTAACAAAAGCTTGTTACCCCACACACATTCCTGTTGAACATAATGTGCTTTTTTTCCGCATGAGAAAATGACATGTTTATAATGAATATTTCTTATAGATACTCAATATCTTCTATATTTCTACTAAAAAAGTAAATTAACTCTTAGAACAGGTACTCAGATTACAAAATTTGTTACCATTAAAACACCCAATCTTTTGGTGGTTGTTTGGCTTTGGAAAAAATGACTTCAGTGAGGGGCTTCTGCAGGTTCATTTACAAAAATCTCAGTCATAAATTGTAAAGGGCTGAAACTCTTGAGTTAATGCACTGAGGTCAGCACTTGAGGCTAATTAGCAATTGAACAATGCTCTATAAGAATATGCTTGGAAAATGGCCCTTCCCACCATCCTGTGCTGGCCCAATCATTTGGTATATACAGAAAATTGTGGGAGGGATTTGGGATGACGTGAGACTAGCCACGATCACTTCTGGATGGGAGAGAAAAAGATGAGGTCGTGGAGATCCTACACATCCATTCCCCTTGACTTCTACTGCTAAAGACCAAGAATAAAGACTTTTGCTTATCCTGAATCTGGCTAATTCTAAGGTATCCAGGGTTCTAATGTGGTCATCACAATAAAATTTCCCCCTTTCTCATCATTAAAAGAAAAAAAAAAAATTCATCTCCAGGGGAAAAGGGAAGAGAACTCTGAATGCATTCGTATATACAAATTTCACAAAATGTCCATGTTAGCCATCCTTCCGACAATTTGGAAATCTATATTTTTTAAAATGATTATATTTATATTTACTCATAGATTTTAGCTTCTCTTTAGTTTTTCAATGCTAATCCCTTCTTATTCAGGAGGAGATAGGTTTTTCCTTTAGCTGCCTTTCTCTTGCCATACCATGAGATCTACTTGGAATACAGAAAAAGACTATATCCTTTAAAAGTTTGGAAACTTTTTGCTATAATAAAGCAAATGGGGGAAAATTCTCTTGTCTTCTAATTACATTTTTTTCTTTTGCCTACTCACATCATAGGAAAAAAGCAACTCTAACCAGATAAACACAGACTACACTGACACTATTGACAGCATTCACACTAGTTCTATATAATGAACAATAGATAAATAAAATAGAAAAGGCTGTGAGAAAGAGCAAATCAGGGCAACTTTTTTGAGCTGTTTCTCTTGTTGAAGAAATTAAGCTAAAGTTTCAAACAGACTAAATTTTTTCTCTTTCCTACAAAAATGCAGTCTTCCTCTTTTTTCATCTGTATCGTCCACTTCCCCCATCGCAGATTTCACAAAGCCCCTTATTTTGTCCCACTAATGGGATTTCTCTAAAACTGCCCAAAGTTCTTATTCCATTAGATGCCATAGTCTAATGTCCTCCTTCTCCCATCTTCTGTCTCCCCTTTTCCCTTTTTTCACCATCCTCCTCACAATGCCAATTGTTGAGGTCCAAAAAATAATGGTATAAATAACTGATTTCATTCAAACAGGGATATATAAAAAAGCATGTAAAAATATGATTGTTGAAAACAGTGCAAAATATATATGCCAACAATCCTGATGAGTGGGATTTCTCCCCTCAGAAGTCATAGGAGGGGTGCCAAGTACAACTGCCAGGAAGTGGAAAATATGCCAAGTCTGGTTCAGGTCTCCTCATAAGGTTCCGGCTAATGGGTATGTCAAAGTTAAATCACCAGTGCAAAGCCTTCTATTATTCATGAAACCAAAAACCTTTTTTCTCTAGCTGCTTAAGTCTGGGTCTATAATCCAGCAGTATTTGTTAGTTCTAAAGTGGCCTATAATCTTATCTATTCTACAGCCTAGGGCTTGAAATACCTTCGGCATCTCAGGACTTGCTCCCTCATTCATAATATCTGGCTTTGGCTTATCACAGTTTGTTTAGGGGGAAATTACTTACATGTCCTTCAAACACGAAATCAACTGTGGGAGGGGGATGAGAAGACTCAAAGCAACTGGAAGGCATCAATCTTTGTCAAAAATATTTTCAACCATTGGTAAATCAGGGATGGAGGTATAGAGATGGAAGGGGGTGGAAGGTGGGGAAAATTTGAATTGGAGATGATCTATTTCAACACCCTCATATTATAGGCAAGGAAATTGTGGATGACTCTAAGATCCCTTCCAGTTTAAGCCTAGAGGGTTTAAATGACTCTCAAGTTTCACAGTAGATTAGTAGTCCAAACAAGGAGTCAAAGCCAGGTCTCCTGATTTCCTGACTCCATTCTCTTCCTATTCTACCTTGTGATTTTATAAAAGAATTCCTTCATCCAAGGAAAAACTTTCCAGAGGCCATCATTGAATCACAGGGTTTCCTGGTTTCTCAATTATAGAAGAAAATGCTCCAAATTTTGCAACTTTTTCAAACCAACATAAGATATTTAGCTAGATTGATAGGGAATGATTGTGTAGGCTCTGGGTGGGATTTCCAAGTCTTTTATCTCATAGAATTAAGGGAAGGAAGAATTATCTTTTCCTCTGGCAAGACAATTGAGATTGAATAACACACAATTAGTAAGTATTAAGTATCCGAGATTAGATTTGAACTCAGGGCCACCCGACTTCAGAGCTGGTACTCTATCTACTGTGCCATATAGCTGTCCAGGAGGAACTATCTCTGAAGAGCAATGCTTCATTATGCAAAGAAAAGACCTGAGCTCAATAAAAAATATCATCTGAGTTTGTTGTTTATAAGTAAATTGAAAGATTCTCAAAGGTAGATACAGAATAATTATAATAATTGCTAACATTTATATAATGTTTACTGTGTGTTAAATGTTTACTATTATTATCTCATTTAACCCTCACAAGTTTAGGAGGTAGGTGCTATTATGGTGGTCCCCATTTTTTAGATGAGAAACCTGAGGCAAACAGAGTTAGGGGACTTGGCCAAGGTCACACAGATAGCAAGTGTTTAAAGCCAGATTTGAATTCAGGCATTCCTGACTCCAGACACGTGTTGTATTTCCAGTGTAACATTCCGCTACAAATGGAGACCTGGCCAAGGGGCAAGGACAGGGTAGAAACAAAGCTTTTTCTCCTCCTTTTTTTAAATTGATGAAGCAGCACAATTATTATTCACAATATAGTACATAAACACCCCATTTCCCACTCCATCTATTTCAGATTTATGAAGAGAAACAAGTCACTATTCCAGAAGAACCGGAGACCAGACTATTTCAAAACACTAGCAGTTACATGGCTACCAGTCAGAGCTGAACTTAAAACAAGTGAGCATTTGGAGAGAAAATATTGAGAATTAAATAACTAAGACGATTGCTTTCGTATAATTTTAATCATATGGCTGTCTAGTATTAAACATCTTTCTTTAAAACTGAAATTTAAATAAAAATAAATTATCATACTTTCTTGGATCCTGCTTTGATCTTCTCTCCTTCTCTCTCTGTGTCTCTCTCTGTCTCTCATTTCTTTCTTCTCTCTCATTTCTCTCTTTCTTCTCTTTCATTTTTCTCTTTCCCTCTTATCTTCTCTTTCATTCTTTCTCTTCTTCCTCTCTGTCATTCTTTCCTCTCCTCTCATTCTTTGTGTCATTCTCTTTTTCTTTCTCTCTCTTTTCTCTCTCATACATTCTCTTTTTTTCTCATTCTCTCTTATCTCTTTTCTCTATCCTGTCATTTTCTCTTCTCTTTTCTCTCTCATTCTATCTTCTTTGCCATCTTCTTTTCTCTTTTCTCTCTCTCATTCTCTCCTCCTCTCTTTTCTTTCATTCTCTTATTCTCTCTCCTCTTTCTCTTCTCTCTTTGTGTCTTTGTGTCTTTCTGTCTCTCTGTCTCTGTCTCTATCCTTCCCCTTTCCTCCCTTCTTCTCTCTCACTGTCTTTCTGTCTCTGCCTGTATCTTCACATTTATTCCTGATTGCCTTACCTCTAACAACAACAAAACCAAAAGGGGAAGGTAGGTGGTCTAATGAATAGAAATCTGGTCTTAGAATGGACCTGAATTTAAATCCTACTTCAGACTTGTACTAGGTATATGACTCTGGGCAATTCAAATAACTTCTGATTGCTTGTTCCTCACCCCCACTCCCAAAATGTCAGGTTTTAAAAAATAAAGAATCATAGTTGATTCTTCCTTCAGTTTCTATACTACTAATACTAATAATACTAAAAATGCGAGTGGCAATGTGAGTATAGTGAATGGATAGTTAACTTCAGAGTCAGGAAAACCTGAGTTCAAATCCCATTTTTAATTCATACTAGCTATGTGATACTATGAGAAAATTCATGTAACTTCCTCCATATTGCTTCAGATAACTTCCCAAGATTTTAAATTACAGAGCAAGGATGATCTACCTTGTTAGCAGGCTAGTGGATATGAATGTCAATATGAATGAAATCTCAGGCCCCCAAATAGAAATATTTATAAATAACACTACTTTCTCTTCATATTGTCAAAATATTATATTTTATTAAAATAAATTATTCTCATTCCCAATTCTCTTATTTTAATAATCTCCTGAACCAATAGACGTACCCTATATAACACTGTCCAACTGACTTCATTTCATAATAATATTGTTAGTATATTATAACTGAACTCTACATGGTAAATTCAGAAAACACTATTATAATGACATCTAACTGATTACCCATTCACAACCAAATTTTCAGGGAACAAATGCCTTCTAGGACATGATTTCACCTATCATTATGCTGAAGGAATTAATGACTTTAATGGACCTATATTCCTGTTGTAGCAGCCAAATAGTTGTGATTCTTTAGCTCTAAAGTAATCCACCAATCCTATTGGAATGTGGCTGACAAGATAGGACTAGGGTTGTAAAAAAGACTAGGACTGCTGTTCTCAGCCTCAGTCACTCTCCTTCCCTCCCCGCCCCTAACAACTTTTCTTCAACTGTGTTGTTTCAAAAACAAAATTTTACAAACAAAAAACTAGCTCCTTTGATAATTGTTGCTATGATTTTCCCATTTCTTGCCTTAACCCATCCATCACTCTCTGGGGAGATGATGGGTTCAATTTAATTCAACAAGTATTTGTTAAATGCCTAATATGGTACTAAATTCTGGGATTTCAAAAGCATGAAATCATCCTAAAGTAGCTTATATTCTACAAATATAAATCTACAGATTTGTTGCTGCCTTGTAGATTTTTTTTAAAATGTTAAGATTTCATTAAAATGTGCTTAAACTAAAGTAATACCTGAGTGGTCATATAAGACAGAAGTAGTAGCACAGAAGTGGAGAAGGCAAATGTTCTGATTTTGGGGGAAGGGAAGAAAATAAAAACTGTTAAATAAAGACCAGTGAGTTTGATGTCAGTTCCTGACAAAACTATAGAACATATTTTTAAAGAGATAGTAAACTCCTAAAAGAGGAAGTAGTCATATATGGAAATATGTTAAGAATTGATTGTACTTGTATAACCTATATCAGTTTGTTTGCTGGTTTGGGAAGGGAAGAGATAAGGGAGAGGAGGAAAAAAATTGGAACTCAAAATCTTAGAAAATGAATATTGAAAACCATCTTTACTTGTAATAGGAAAAATAGTATACCATTAAAATAGATTAAAAAGAAAAAGAATCAGTCATCACATAGCATCAGTTTGGTTTCAAGAACAAGTCACATCAGTTGTTATTATTCAGTTGTTTTTCAGTCATGTCCAACTATTCATGAATCTATTTGAGGTTTTCCTGGCAAAAATACTAGAGTGATTTGCTAATTCCTTCTTTAGCTCATTTTACAGATGAGGAAACTGAGGGAAACAGGATTAAGTGATTCTCTGAGAGTCACCCAGCTAGTAAATATCTTCGAAGAATTTGAACTCACAAAAATGACTCCTCCTGACTCCAGGATAAGCATTCAATATACTGTGCTACCTAGCTCCCCATAATTTGGTACAACTTAATTGATTAGATGATTTTTCGATAGAGTGCTAAACTAAATCGTAGAAATATTGTACATATAACATACCTACATTTTAGCAAGGTTTTAAATAATACTTTTTATTTTCTCTCCTTCCCACCTCCCCCCCAATTCCCAAAAAGAAAAACAAAAACAAAAACAAAAAAGTTAAATAAAACCTTTATTATAAATATGTGTGGTTAAAGAAAACAAATTCCTACATTGGCCATGTCCATAAAATGTAACTTGTTCTTCATATTTAGTACACCTCTCTGTAAGAAGGTGGGTAGCATGCTCTATCATCAGCCCTCTGGAATCATGTTTGGCCATTGTACTAATTTAAGATCTCAAGACTTTGAAAGTTTTTACAATATTGTTATGAGAGTATAAATCATTCTTCTGGTTCTACTCATTTCACTCTGCACTATTTCATAACTTCTTCTCAGGTTTCTCTGAAACCCCTTTCATAATTTATCTTTAGTGCATTTGTATTCCATTAAATAAACATGCCATAATTTATTCAGTAATCTGATAAAGCATCTGAATAATATTGGGGGGGGCAGAAGTGGGGAAATATTTGCTAGGCAATGGTGCAACCAGAAGGATTCAGAAATAAGTTAATTAGCTGAACCAGAAAAAGTTTAAAAATGACTTCATATAATTGGGTGTATCTAATGGATTTAGGTGTGGCTCTGTGTTGTTTAATTTGTGATTGATTTAATTAATTTAAAATAATTTAATGTTTTACTTGATAATTTGAATAAAAAGAAAGTAGCATCCTTTTCATTTTTTGAGTTATAAATGAGAGCCCCTCCTTTGTTAAGTGACATAAACTAAATAACAGAGTCACAATTCAAAATGTTTTTTGACAAGCTTACAAGAGTGGGGGACAAATATAATAAGATGGGCTTTAAAATTGCCATTATTATTCAGCAGCTAATTTGTTTCAAAAGTACTGGGTTTGGATGGACTGAAAGCTTACTATGAGACAACAACAAAGGAGAGCTGAAAAGTCTAGTAGGACCTTGGTTACCATTATGAGAGTGACAGTTTTCAGGAATAACTGGAAGCTGCACATTTTCCTGTCTTACTACATCTGGACTACTCTGTTCAATTCTGAGTGCCACATTTTAACAAAACATTGATAAGCTATAGAATGTGAAGAGACTAGGGGTCCAAGAAAGAACCAGAATGCTAAAAAGTCTTAAGTTCATGATATATGAAGAACATTTGAAGTAAACAATATGGAGAATCTAAGACTCAGAATACTAAGGTAGTCGAAGTATTTGAAAGGCTGTCATGTACAGAGTTTTTCATTTGATTCCAGAGGAGAGCACTAAAAACAACAGATACAACTTGAAAAGTGGCGGATTTAGGCTTTGCATTGAAAAAAAGAATGACTACAAAATAAATTAGAACTGTCCAAAAGTCAAATGGGCTATCTTTGGAGGTGGTGGGGCTCCTGTTTACTGAAGGTTTTCTTAAGCAAAGAATAAATAATGGAATAGGGTTATGGAATAGGGTTTCTGTTACAGGTAAAGTTTAAACTTGATGACTTCTGAGGTCCCTACAAATGCTGAAAATCTATAATTCTGTTAGTACAGGCAAATATTGAAATGCAAAATTTATTCCAAGTGAATATTTTATTTATGAATATAATATTTATCCCAAATGATTTCAGAGGCTGGGAAGGCACTGACAATTGGAGCATTATTAAAAGAGGACCCTATGTAACAACTGAGCTCAAAAAAAAAGTAGGGATTCTAAGAGATATGGAAAAGCATTTGGAGAATGGAAATAGAACAGCATCTATAAGGATTAGCATGTAGATTTGGGTAGACACAGAATATGTGTAGAGTAATAGAAAATAATAGTGGAAAGATAAGTTAGAGCCGCATTGTGAAGGGTTTTCAAAATACTAAATTGAGAAAATTGAAGGTTTTTTTTTTCCTGAAGAAATAAGAAATTATTAAATATTCTGGAGCTGGAGCGATATGGACCAGCTTGTGATTTTTATTGTTGTTATTTAGTCATTTTTCATTTGTGTTCAAATTTTGATGACCTCATTTGGGGTTTTCTTGGTAGAAATACTAGTGTAGTTTTTTGCCTTTTCCTTCTCTAGCTCATTTACAGATAAGAAATTGAAGCAAACAGAGTTAAGTGACTTGCCAGTAAATGTCTGAGGCCAGATCTGAACTCGTGAAAACGAGTCTTTGTGACTCTAGACTCACAACTCTATGCAGTATAGTGCCTCTTAGCTTCTTGTTTGTGCGTTAAGAAAGTGATGAAATGCTAAACAAATGCAGAGGTTATCTGCACGAAGGGAAAGCAATATGAAGGATGTTGATGAACTATCATTGAGATTTGGCAATGTTTTGGATGGATGTGTAGAGAGAGTAAAGAGTTAGTGATAGTTCACTGGTTGCAAAATTTGTGAAGGACTAGTACAGAGAAGTTAGAAAAAAGAGGAATAGACAGTGGGAAAAATGAGTTCTACTTTGTACATGTTGAGTTTAAGATAATTATTTAGGAGGAATGTCCAAAAGGTAGGTGATAATATGAGGCTGTTGTTTAGTTATATCTGACTCCTTGTGACCTCTTTGTATTGTGTTTTTGGCTAAGATACTGGAATGGCTTGCTATTTCCTTCTCCAGGTCATTTTACAGATGAAGAAACTGAGGCAAAAAGGGGGAAATGACTTTGTTCAGAATTACATAGCTAGTATGTATTTAAAGTCATATTTTAAATCAAAGAGATGAGTCTCTAATCATTGTGCCATAAAGTGGAGACTAGATTTGTAGATTGGGGGGGGGGGGTATTTGAATAGAGTAATTAGTTAGACTCATTTGAACTGATAAGGTAAAGAGGGACAGAGACAGAGACAAAGAGACAGATTTGAAAAAGAGAAGAGGATCCTAGGTAAAATTTGTGGCTCATCCTTAAATAGAGGAAGGATTTGAATGATAATGATGATGATGATGATGATGTAGATCAACCCACTGTTCGAATGTCAAATATATGTTTGCCAAAAAGATCATTTTATGGAGAACTCATACATGGCAAGTGCTTACAAGGACATTCTCAAGATCTTTTTTAAGAATTTTGAAATTGATTGTATGATATGGGAGATACTGGCACAGAACACCCAGTGTGGCGTGCCCTCATCAGAGAAGTTGCTGTGCTTTATGAGAAAAGTAGATTTGAGTTAGCTCAGAAGAAATGCGAGATGTACAAGGTTAGAGAAAAGACTCCAATTGTATATCGTGACTATTTGTGTCTGACCTGTGGCAGAGCATTCTGAGCTTGTATTGGTCTGATCAACCACAATTAAACACACTAACTTGACTAACATAGTGATATCAATTTGGTCTTCTTTGAGAATTAAGGACAACAATCGACCAAGGTAAGCCCACTGAGAAGGAGTGATCAGGAAGGAAAAGTCTAAAAAACAATGTTATAAAAAAAAAAAACCTAATAAAATCTGCAGAGCATAGATGAGGTCATGGTTGAAAGTTTCAGAGAAGTCACAAGAATGTGAAATGAAAAAAGATCATTGCATTGAGAAATCAAGGGATGAGTTTCTGTTTGACGGATAAGGTTACAAGTCCAAGAGCATATGGAACAGAAGTGAGTGAGAGTTTATCTCTGAACCTGCTTTTTCTTTCTGGGATTTTGCCCCTCTCATGGTTTTCTTCCTTCCCTTCTTAGGAAGAAAGAAACAGAATCAAATTCCTTTCTATTTTTTTTTTTAACTTTATCAAATAAGACCAAAAGTGAAAAAACAGGTGTGAGGTGTTTTTGTTGTTGTTGTTGTTGTTGTTGTACCTATCAAGGCAAGTTGGATTCATTTATATGTCAGAGGAAATCCATCTTTTTCCTACATCCTCCCCTATTTTTTATAAGAGAAGTAATTTTAAATCTGAATTTTATATATGTCTGTACAAGTAATAGCTTTAATGTTTTTGCCATTACAATTTCATGGGAGGCAGATAGGTGGCTCAGTAGAGAGTAAGCTAAGTCTCAAATTGGAAAGAGCTGAGTTCAAATCTGTTTTCAGATGTGTATTAGCTATATGATCTTAGGAAAGTCTGGTTTGCCTTAATCCACTGGAAAAACTTTTATTTGCTTTAATCTGCAGGAAAAGGAAATGACAAACCACTCTATTGTCTTTGCCAAGAAAATACCATGGACAAGATAATCCATGGAGGTCACAAAGAGATGGATACTACTGAACAATAAATTACATAGGATCTCTAGGAGATAACACATAACAAAAAATTTCCTAGAAACTTTTCTAATCTACTCTGAATCTGTTGCATCTAGAAACCCTTGTAGTAAGCCAGGCCCTACATTCAGAAATGTCACACATCTGTTTCCAACTCTTTTATTAGTCATGCTCTGAAATTTTATTTTTTTCTCAACTAAAAGAAGCTTGACAAAGGCTAAGTTTACAATGTGGCAGCAATAGGATTCATCCTAGCATAAACATGTTGTTCGATGTTCTTTTTGTAATTGCTTGTACTTGTTTCCTGATCCATCTCCTTGATGTCAGAAACTACAGTAAATGAAGTAGTGAGCCATATTCCTGATCGACTCTTAACCTGTTTCACTGCATTCATACAGATAATGACATCTGGAAAGTGGCTCAGGAGAATTAAAATCAAGGCAGAAATGAAGGCTGTGGACAAACTTAAGGATTTCTGTTCTTTTCTTTTTGTTGTTTACTCCTTATAGCTCTAGGAATACCTGGATGAGAATATTTCATAAACTCCAACCCAAGACCCTGAGAGCAGGCTCCCTTCTCAATGTATTGAAAAAAAAAACCCAATAGTAACAACACAATGATATTTGTGTAATATGTTAAGCTTTAAAAAGGGCTTTACAAATATCTCATTTGTTCCTCACAAATAACCCTGGGAGGTAAAATGCTACTAGAAAACTGAGGAAGACAGAAAGAAAATTACTTTTCCAGGGATTATCCAGCTAGTAAACTTAGCTGAGTAAATGACTGATGCTGAATTTGAATTCAGGTCTAGCGCTAGAGTCATACAGTTGTCTCTTCGTAATAAATTTGCCAATCAATTAATCAAGCAACACTCACCTATTTACTACTGTGCACTAACTGCAATGATAAGTAGCAGGATTACAAAAACAAAAGCAAAAGAGTTACTGTCCTCATGGAATTTACATTCTAATGGGGAGGCAATACAAACATACTTTAGTATATATAAATATATATATGAAGAAATTCAAAGTAATCTTGTATGGATGGCAGGAGCAAATGAGAGGATTAGAAAAGGTTTCACTCACCAGAAAGAATATAGCACTCTCCAAAATCTATAAAGAAATAAGGGGGGGGGGGAGAATAAGATAAGGTGGGAAAGAGAATATATGGCAGGGAGGTTAAGTAATAATTGCAGGACAAGTTAATGGGTAGAAGTAAAGTAGAAGAATCAACAGGAATAGAAAATAAAACATCAATAATAATTATAATCAAGAGTAAAATTTACTAGGAATAAAAGTAGGGGTAGTAGTCTTTGATCTCAGACAAAATCAAACTTAAAAAAGATTCTATCAAGAGATAAAGTTACATTATATATCAGCCATATTAAAATTGTTATAGAAGTATGTGTATAGGGATATGTATGTGTGTATGTATATGTCTGTAATAGGGGTGTATATGGATATATGCATGCATAAATACATATTATATATGTATATATGTGTTTGTGTATGTGTATATAATTATATCCATGCTTAACTGCAGCCTTTTTGGGAGAATGGGGAGAGGAAAGGGAAAAATAGAATACAGTTAAAAAGTGCGCAACAAAGAACAAAAGAAAACATACATGGAAGCAAAGAAAAGATGAACAGTTATGAATATAATATCTTCTATTAAATGGAAATATTTTGAATCCTTCCCTACATTCTGCTGGGCCCATGACAATAACTTTTGGGGTTTTTTTTTGGGGGGGTTGTCCGTCTGCCTTTTTCTATTTTGTTTTTTCTTATTTTGCATTTAAATTTTAGATAAATAAATACATTTTTAAAAAAGAAAAAGAAAAGGTTTACCCTAAAGTGATCCTTACCTGAATCTTTTTTTTTGTTCTTGCTTTATTTTTTTATTTTTTATTTTTTTATATTTTATTTTGTTTTTTATTAATTTTTATAATTATAACATTTTCTTTGACAGTACATATGCATAGGTAAAATTTTTTTTTCAACATTATCCCTTGTACTCCCTTCTGTTCCGAGTTTTTCCCCTCCTTCCCTCCACCCCCTCCCCTAGATGGCAGGCATTCCCATACATATTAAATATCTTATAGTATATCCTAGGTACAATACATATGTGCAGAACTGAATTTTGTTGTTGTTGTTGTTGCAAAGGAAGGATTGTATTCGCAAGGTAAAAATAATCTGGGAAGAGAAACAAAACAAAACAAAACCAACCAACAAACAAACAAACAAACAAAAAAAAAAAAAAAAAAAAAAAAAACAATGCTAACAGTTTACACTCATTTCCCAGTGTTCCTTCTCTGGGTGTAGCTGATTCTGTCCATCACTGATCAATTGGAATTGGATTAGTTCTTCTCTATGTTGAAGATATCCACTTCCATCAGAATACATCCTCATACAGTATCATTGTTGAAGTGTATAATGATCCCCTAGTTCTGCTCGTTTCACTCAGCATCAGTTGATGTAAGTCTCTCCAAACCTCTCTGTATTCCTCCTGTTTGTCATTTCTTACAGAACAATAATATTCCACTTACCTGAGTCTTGAAGGAAAATAGGGATCCTAGGAAATAGAGATTAGAAAGAAGAAAATGGGAGACAGTCAGTGCAAAGACAAAGAGATGGAAAGTTAGAGGAGTCTGTGAGACACAGTAAGAAAGCTAATTGACTGAACAATAGAATTGTGGAGCTGAATATTGTTTAAATAGGGTTAGAAAAATATGTTGAAGCAAGGTCTTGAATGATTTTAAATGCCATTAGAATTTATATTTGATCCCAGAAGCAAGAGAGAGCCACTGGAGTTCACTGAGTAGGGATGTTAACATGATGGCTAAAGTAAGTTATAAGATGAGCCAGATCTCCATCCTCCTTCCTTTCACCCTCCTTTAAGAGTGTGTGTGTGTGTGTGTGTGTGTGTGTGTGTGTGTGTGTGTAAATACCCATAGTTACCAAAATACTAGTCTAGGAATAGATTGATACCTCTCATAATCAAGACTTAAAACCCGTGGGAATTAAGAAAATCATTGAGTGTAAAATATACCAGAATACATTAGAAATAATCCTCACTCTGTAAATATCAGGAAAGTTAGGAAGTCACCTTTTCTGCTGCTGTATCATACAAACTAGTCTTGGCACAAGTTCTAGACATGAAATTCAATCTATAGACTTCAAACAAAACATATTTATCCTAGAAGTATATGGAAGAATCCCCACTTCCTGTGTTTCACCTTTAGAATCCAACTGATTGATGAGATATTGATTTATCTTCAATAAATGTTGCTAGGATATATGAACTGTTTTCTATTTCTCTTATGTAGTTACTAGATTACCCCAAAGTCCTTTCAGGGAACATGTGATGCTAAATGGTGGAGAAATTGGGTAGGAAAGCTTATTAGCTCTCCTGTTCTCCATATCCCTTATAAAACTATACACAAACACACACACACACATACACACACACACACAACACACACACACATGCACACACAAATGGTACCAGGAATGTTTATTATGGTAACTCACAACTCAGGATGAAAGACCTTCTAAGTTCAGTAATGAGAATTCCTTCTTTTGCTTTTAATTTACATTTATTTTTAATTTCATGAATTGCACAAAAAACTTGCAATATCTGTTCTTAAAAATAGGGCATGTACAAAAGATTTCTAGAAGATGATTCTCAGGAACTGGTAGATATTAAATAAGAATCCCATGAGAGTATAGTACTTGGCTCCTGTTAGCCATTAATCTAGATAGCTAGAATTCAATTGGAGGCTCCTATTATTAGTTAACCTAATAGTTATAAAATACCTTATGTATTATAGTTATAGAATAAGGACTGGAGCTCAGGAAAAAGGTTAGAATGAGTTATATAAATTGGGAAGTTCTATATAAATATGGTGATTAGATCTATTGGAGCTCATGAGATCAATCTTTCCATAGAAGTATAAAAATCTACCCACTATAACCAACATAAAAACTAAAGGACTTAAATGTCTAATGAGATACTGCATTAGTGAAAAACTCATATCTACTTCAATTAAATCCCATTGTAAAACAGATTATAGGGACTCCTAGAGACTATGAAGGCTCTTTGTATGGTCAGAAGTATTGGGTTAACCCCCACTAGATCTTGAGGAATCTAGAGATAAAGATCTGTGACCTCTAGAAGATGTCATGTTTTGTCATAAAAGATTTTTTCTTATCTGCTCATATGTATGTATATATAACAAATAATTATGAGCTAACATTTATATAGCATTTACTATGTATCAGGGACTGTGTTAATGTTTTACAATTATCTCATTTGATCCTCACAACAATCGTAGGCATGTTACTGATTAAAAAAAAAATAAACTCCAACAGATGTCGGAAGAGTTGCCCATGTTTACAAAGCTATTGAGTATTAGAAACCACTTTTGAATTCAGATCTCCCTGACTTCAGATCTGAGGCTCCATCCACTATGCCACCTGATTGTCCCTAACAAATACTTGGATGAAAAGGGGAAATAACTCCTAATAAAATAAGGGTCAGGAAAAAGAAATTGAACCTTTCAAGTAGATGCTTCTGACTTATCTGATTGGAATTAAAATCTAAACTAAGCAAAGTTATTGTATTTCATTTAATCTCTTTTATAGCCTCTTGGTGCAGCTAACTAAGAAAGGAAAAAAATTTTTAAAAATTATTTTTTCATTCTAGGGATTTGTTAAAATAAAGAAAATATTAATGACTATTTCTACAGGGAAATAGTGCTGTTTTTTTTTCTTTTTCTTTTCTTTTTTTTTAATCATATCTTTTTATTTACAAAACATATGCATAGGCAATTTTTTCAACATTGACCCTTGCAAAACCTTTTGTTCCAGAATTTCCCCTCCTTCCCCCTGCCCCCTCCACAGATAGTAGGTAGTCCAATACATGTTAAATATGTCAAAATATATGTTAAATCCAATATATGTATACATATTTATACAGTTATCTTGCAGCACAAGAAAAATTGGATCTAGAAAGAGAAAAAAAAAAACCTGAGAAGGAAAAAAATGCTGCAAACAATAACAGAAAGAGTTAAATACTATGTTGTGGTCTATACTCAGTTCCCATAGTCTTCTCTCTGGGTGTAGATGGCTCTCTTCATTACTGATATATTTTTTTCTTTTCAGGATAAATTTGGTTGGTTTGGAACAGATTATAATAAATAATAAATTAGATTTTGATATCACAATTGGATTAAATGATATTGGCCTTCTAGATATATTTTATTTTGGATTGTAAAACTGGGAATTTAGGTTTTAAAGAAGTTCAGTATTTGTACCTGGAATATGTTCATGAGAATATTGTCTCCCCCAATGCCATTGGTACATTGATAGAGATTGTGGGGTACATAAGTTCACTTAAACCCTGTATTAATTCTACTTAATTGCTGTATGAGAAGTATGAGTTTCTATCTGTGAAAGTCAAGTTTCCAGAATAATTTCTCTGTTTAATATCAAAAGAAGTGTTATATAGTAGTGTAATTTATTATCAGAAACTATTAAAGTTAAGCCATTCGTGTGAATGGCTACCTGGATTAGGACATTTTCATTTTGATGAAAAGTGATTTATAATTTCTATATTTTAGCTCTTTTTTCTAATTGTGATAGCATTATTTTAATTCTATGATAATGAAAATAGTTAACATTTATATTTTTGTTGTTCAGTTGTTTCAATCATGTCTGACTCTTCATGATGCCATTTGGGATTTTCTTGGCAAAGATACTGGAGTGGTTTGCCATTTCCTTACAGATGAAGAACCTGAGGCAGAGTTAAGTGACTTGCCCAGGGTCACATAGCTAGTAAGTGTCTGAGGCCAGATTTGAAGTCTTCCTGACTTCAGGACTAGTACTCTCATCAACTGAGCATCTAGCTAGTCTAGCATTTAGATAGTGTTATGTAATTTGTAAAGCAGTTTACATATATTATCTCATTTGATCTTCACATAACCCTATGAAGTAGGTACTATGATATGGGTTCTCTTTATTTTACAGAATAATAAACTGAGAGAGAGATTAAATTATTTGACAAGTCACAAAGTTTAGTGTCTGAAATAGTATTTTTTATAATTAAATTTTATTTTATTTCTAGGTCTGCATTCTTTCCCTGACATTTCTACTCATTGAGAAAAAAAATTGAGAAAGTAAGAAAAACAAAACTTGCTACTCACATGTAGAGTTAAGTAAAATAAATTCCTGCATTGACTATGTGAAAAAAAATCTTAATCTAGTTTGAATCTATTACCTCTCTGCCTGTGGATAGGTAGCATGTTTTATCATGATTCCTCTGAACATTATGATTGGTAAATATATTGATTAGAATTTCCAAGACTTTGAAAGTTGTCTTTATAATATTATTGCTTTTGTATATATAGTTCTCCTGGTTCTGCAAAATGTTGTTTCTTTCTGTATCTCTTTATAATTAGATCTACTTTTTGCTACTCTTTTGTCTGAGATGATGATTGCTATGGTGCCTTTTTACTTCCCCTAGAGCATAATAGATTTTACTCCAGACCCTGATTTTAACTTTGAGTTTCTTTATGTTTTGAATGTATTTCTTATAAGCAATATATTTTTGAATTCTTGTTTTTGCTATTCTCTTCCATTTTATGAGTGGATTGATACTACTTACACTAACAGTTATGATTGTTAACTTTATATTTTCCTTCATACTATTCTCTTATGCTTTTCATTTCCTTTGTTTACCAGCCCCTTTTTAACAGTTTGCTTTAATAAAATGGTTAACTTCTTTGTTATTTTACCCTCCTCCTCATTTTCCTTATTATTTCTTTTCCTTAATTCCTTCCACAATTGTTTTCCTGTTGTGAGAAATGTCATTCAACACCTAATTCTTTCTTTGTCCCCCTCCCCTCCTGGTTCATGGGTCTTCTTTTTATCTCCAACCCTTCTCCTTAGTCTATGGATTTTTATTTATGTATTTCAATTGTGTGAGATAATCTCTCCTATCTTTTCTCTCCCTCCTCTCCTTTTTGTATTCTTCTTGCCCTCTCTTTCCATTTTAAAAAGATTATCAAAATGTAAAAGAATCATTTCCAGACCCTTTAATTACTCTTCCTACGATGTTTAGTTATGATAGAATTCTGAAGAGATATAAATGTCATCTCCCCATATTAGAATGTAAATAGTTTATCCCTGTTCAGTCCCTTAATTTTTGTTTATGTTTTTGCTTTATTTGCTTCTCTTGACATTTGTGTTTTCATTTCAATGTCCTTATACAACTCTAATCTTTTTTTTTTTTTATTAAAACTTTTTTTTTTATTTTTCAAAACATATTCATGGATAATTCTTCAACATTAACCCTTGCAAAATCTTGTGTTTCAGTTCCCTACATCTTCTCTCACCCCTCCCCTAGATGACAAGTACTCCAATATATGTTAAACATGGTAGAAAGATATGTTAAATCCAATATATGCATACATATTTATACAATTATCTTGCTGCAAAAGAAAAATCAAATCAAACTAGAAAAATGAGAAAGAAAATAAAATGTAAGCAAACAACAACAAAAAGAGTGAAAATGCTATGTTATGAACCACACTCAGTTCCCACAGTACTCTCTCTTGATGTAGATGGCTTTCTTCATGACAAGATCATTGGTACTAGTCTGAATCATCTCATTGTTAAGAGAGTCATGTCCATCAGAATTGATTGTATAATATTGTTATTGCTGTGTACAATGATCTCCTGGTTCTGCTCATTTCACTTAGCATCAGTTCATGTAAGTCTTTCCAGGCCTCTCTGAAATCATTCTGCCTATCATTTCTTACAGAATAATAATATTCTGTAACATTCATATACCATAACTTATTTAGCCATTCTAACTTATGGGCATCCATTCATTTTCCAGTTTCTTGCCACTACAAAAAGGGCTGCTACAAACATTTTTGCACATGTGGGTCCCTTTCCCTTCTTTAAGATCTCTTTGTGATATCAACCCAGTAGAAACACCGTTGGATCAAAGGATATGCACAGTTTGATAACTCTTTTGTCATAGTTCCAAGTTGTTTTCCAGAATGGTTGGATCTGTTCACAATTCCACAACAATGTATCAGGGTCCTAGTTTTCCCACATCCCCTCTAAGATTCATTATTATTTTTTCCTGTCATCTTAGCCAATCTGAGAGGTGTGTAGTGGTATCTCAGAACAATTCTGTTCTTTTCATTAGAAATGTTTAGATGTCGTCTTTTAAAGGTCTCTTTTTTCTCCTCTAGAATTATGCTCAGTTTTTTACAAGAAAAGTTCTCCTTGGCTGTGAGTTTAGATTTTTCGCTTTTTGAAATGCTATATTCCAAGCTTTCCATTTCTTTAGAGTAGTGGCTGCAAAATCTTCTGTGACTGATTATAATTCCTTATTCGTTCTTTGTGGCTGCTTGCAATATTTTTCTTTGACCTGGAAGTTCTGAAGTTTGGTTATAAAAATCAGGGAATTTTGTACTGAGACTAATTCTTTCTATTCCTACTTTGCCCTCTGGTTCTAAGCTGAGGTGGTATTAAATATGGATATCTTACTAATTCCAAGTTCAGTATAACTCGACAGTACCTATTTCCAATTCTATTTTGGTAGATGGACCTGTGTCACTGTAAGTTATTAAGTAAAATATGCCACAATATTCTATTGCAAAAGACAAATGAATTCAAATATTTATAAAATAAATATGTTTAATGTCTTTTCACATGAATAGTGCAGGCAATATCTCAGTGGATAAACTAATAGTATCTTTGTGTTTGGGAAGTAGAATAATTTTTAATGCTTTGATTTGGAATGTTTAAAATATAATTGTAAAATTGGACAGTAGCTATCTTAAGATAGCATTCTGCCAAATCAGATTAAGTCTGTGTGTTCCAAGTGTACATAAAAAATGGCATGTAGAGTATGAAATCTAAAAATGTAATTTATTTAATAATGGATCAGGTAAATTTGAATCAAAGCTACAGGAAAAAAATTGAGTAGAATCTAATGCCTTGAAATATTAAGTCACAACTTTTAGCCATGTAATCCTAAATTGATAAAAGGAATGCTGGACTTGTGGAGAAAGTTATAGTCAGGCTTTGCTTGTTGAGTGGCTCTGAAGGGATAATCTGAAGGGACAGCAGAAAGTCAAGAAATAATAGATCCTGCATGAGATTTTTATAAGAGAATTGGGTAGACTTTTAAAAATTTTTGATCACTTTAATTTTATATCAGCTCCATTTCCCAATACACTTTTCATCCTTTGTAACAAAGAATAAAAAAATAAAAACAATTCATCAAAACAAACCAACATATTAACCAAGTAACATATTATATTCTATGTTTGTACCCATAGTACCCCATCTACGCAAAGAAGGCAGGGAGGTAAATTCTTATATCTTCTCTTTGGTATCAAGTTTGGCTATTATAATTTCAAAACATTTTGTTTCTATTTATGTTATTTCCAGCATTTTATATGTTGCTTTCCTGGTTCAGAGTTAATTAATGTTTATCTAAATTTTCTCATGCTTTTCTGAATTCTTCATGTTCAATGTTTCTTATAGAAAATTGATTTTTTATTATATTCATTCCTTTTTTGTTAGTTCCTTGATATCAAAAAAGTGCTACTTTAAATATTTTCAAGTTTTTGAAGCCTTTCTTTTTATCATTGCCATCTTTGAAGTGTATGCCTAACAACTGAGTTTCTGAATCAAAATATGTAGACATTTAGTCTTTTTCTTAGAAGAATGCCCAAGTATTTTAAAGAATGGTTGAATTAATATATAATCACAGCAACAGTATATTAGTATTTTTTTGAGGCTGGGGTTAAGTCACTTGTCCAGGGTCACACAGCTAGGAAGTGTTAAGTGTCTGAGACTAGATTTGAACTTGCGTCCTCCTGAATTCAAGGATGGTGCTCTATCCACTGTGCCACCTAACTGCCCCTGGGAGTATGTATTTTAAGTTTCTCCAATATTGCAATTATATGTCACAGTGTATAAAGAATTGGGTCTAGAATCATGAAGATCTAAATTAAATTCTTTAAGATACTGGCTAAATATAGGACCATGAGCAAGTCACTTAACATCTGCCTAACTCAGTTTCCTCATCTGTAAAATGGAAATAATAGCATCTGTAAAATGGATAAAATGAGGTAATATTTGTAAAGCACTTTGTGAACTTTAAAGCAACATATAAATGTTAGCTATTATTAAAACTTTGTCATTTTTGTTGATTTGCTAAATATGAGATATTACCTCAGATGTTTTGATATGCTTCTATTATTATTGATTTGGAGTAATCTCTCAGAAAGATGATAATAATAATAATAATTTCTACTTGTGAGAATTATTTGTTCATATCCTTTGTGTGTATATCCACTGCCAAACAGAAATCAGATTTTTATCAGATCTACTTGTAAAATTTTTTTCTTCTAGTCAATCACTTCCCTTCTTACTCTACTTACATTAATGTTGTTTGTCCAAAATTTTTTCAATATCATTCAATTGAAATTATGTATTTTATCACTGCAAACTTTCACACTTGGTTAAGAATTCTCCCTTTAGTTGTACCTGAAATATATCAAAATCATTAGAGTTCTCTAAAAAGATCTAATGATTTTGAAGTTTAATTTCACAGATTCAGAAGGCAGTAATGCTAGGAATCCACATACTAGAGCATCACATAGGATGCTCTTATATGCAAGAGATAATATCTTCCCTCTGGCCAATTTAGTTTACTAAAATCTGTTTGTGCTCATGTGAGTTTGATGCTTTAATATGAATACACTAGTATGTCAATATTTAGTTTGATTTGTGGAAAGCTTTCTCCAGCAATTAAAAAGTATAAGAGACCTTTGGAAGTTTGAAATAATCTTAGGCTTCTCTGATTCTGATTATGTGTGAGGAGGGGGAGAGGAGAGAAATCACCAAATGGTTAAGTGAGAAAAAAATAGGCTTCATGAAATGTTTAAACCTAAAAAAGAAATATGAAAAAGAATGCCCATATTTTTATATAATTTCAATTGATTAAGAAATCAATTACCATGATTAAGAAAATGATTTTAAGAAATTTTCAGATTTATTGCGATTAAAAGCTACTTAGATTTTGTAAATTTCTATATAAGAGTTTACCAGTTCAAATACTTTCTCTTTGTACTGATGAACTTAGATTTATATCTCTCTCTTATGCTCAGATTGAAGTATGATAATTTTGTAGTAACCAATAATCAATTTGATCCAAAATCCATTCAAAACTTTCATCAAATTATTTAGTAGACTAAATATCCAGTGTCACCTTTGAGGACACCAAGATCAGGATATAGAATCAAAAGAGCCTGTTTTGAAAATATATCTCAAAAACAAGGAATACTTGGAATGCAATAACAATGAAAATTTGAGCTGTTTTGATAGTGTTTCAATGAAGTTGTTGAAACAACACCAGTATTAAATTGTGATAATTGATTGTCATCATGCTTTGAACATCACTGCAGATGACCTAGGAGGTAGCCCCAATATTGGATAAGAGAAGGTAGTTTTTCAAAGACAATGAAAGAATTTGCCAAATTCATTCATCCAGAAGAAGAATGGAACATACTTTAATGGAAAGAACATTAAACTTTCCTGCTAAAGTGGAGTCATGGGACTTGAATTTTAATTGATACTATTGAATTCATCTTGGATAAATCACTCAATCTCACTAAGTTTCAGGTTCCTTATATATAAAATGAAGGGAGTGGATTAGAAGGCCTATGAGGTTCCTTCCAGTTCAAGATCTATGATCACACACACACACACAATCCTGATTGATCAAAACTTGATTTAATATTCTTTAAGGTTATACAGCATAAATTATAAACTTTATCCATTTCCTAGAATCAAATAAAGTGGAAAGAAATTAGGTACAGATCATCTGTGAAAGGCCATCCTATAATTCTAAGATCCAGACTTAGGAGATAAGAATCAATGAACCATAAGAATGTCCCTCTCCCTCCTCTCAGAGTGAAGTCTTTTAACCTGTAAGGAAGATAAACATATGTTCTATGAGTAGTCATAGAATATACTTCCATAATTTCTTATCAAAACAAATCATTTCACAAATGATCTTGTTACAAAAATATTACAAAATAACATCCATTTCTAGGAGACACTGTTGTATGAAAATAGGTGTATGAAATCCATTAAAAAATCAGTTAAGTGACCTTTAGTCTATTAATAAAGTTATACTGATTTCCAGATCACTTCTTGTTGTGATATGGGAGCTGGAGGTTTAACTCAGACCTGTAGAATGAATTTCTTCATGTGAGAGGATGATGATGATACAAGGAGATTGAGAGGCATTTGCTGTTCTTTGACCTCACTAAGAGGCAGTTGTGTTGTCTGATCTCTCTTCTCTTCCCTCTGCCTCCAATTTATTTCATTCCCAGTCCGCAATACCTGTGTCAGTAAAGGCTGCTTTGCAACTCCTTCAGATGTTATGATTCACAGCTGTGGTAGCTCTTGGAGAATTGACTTGTCCCTTCACCTAGGCATGGTCCTTAACAATTCCTCATATTTTTGTTTTAGACGTGATTATTCCCCCTCACACATACAGCATGTTCAGTAAATTTGTGCATTTGCTCTTAACTGAGTCCTCATACTGAGAAATGCAAGCAGCACTATCATCTCTATCATGGATGGTTGTAGGATGAAATACTACAGCAGGTGTTGATCTTGTGAGATATCATGGAGGTAAACTTTCAAACGGAGAAGAGGACTATGTTCAAAACAGGCATTTAAGTCTCTCATCAGTCTACTGGCTCGGTCCTTTTATGTGTTGGCTCATTTAATTACTCCAACTAAAAACATCTTACCAGGTCTCTTCTCCCTTTCTTCCCATGAGTTACCAAAGGAACTCTGGGATGATCCTAATCATGAACAGCTCTTGGGCACTGCTGCTTCTTTGTTTATGCCCCATGTTTGGGCACCATATGTTGCGATACAGGAGCCACCAACCAGCGGCTGCTGGAGGTCTAACTCAGACCTGTAGAATGTCTCTCTTTATGTGAAAGGATGATGATGATGATGATGATGATACAAAAAGACTGAGAGGCAGTTGCATTGTCTGATCTCTCTCCTCTTCTCTCTTGCCTCCAATTTATTTCATCCCCAGTTCACAAGCAATACCTGTGTCAGTAAAGATTGCTTTGCAACTCCTTCAGATGTTATGATTCACAGCTGTGAAGGCTCTTGGAGAATTGACCTGCCCCTTCACTTAAGCATGGTTAACAACTTCTATTCTCAGTGCCTAGGTTGGCCAACCCCACTGAAATTTAATTTATAAGCTAAATACAGGAAACTACAAGATGCTAGAAGAACATCCTATATTGTGGTGCATGCATTTCATGAGATGAGACACACTAATAGAATACTGATCAAATGCCTTGAGTAACTCAACCTGTTTACTGTGCCTATTCATATATCACATTGTAGATTGTGGAAACTGGCTCAGAAGAATTGAGTTCAGTCAGAAAGTCAGGCTATGTTTAAACTTAATAGCATCGTGTTCTTTTCTTCATTACTATTTGTTATCCTCAGCTCTGGAACTATTCAGATAAAGATCTGTTACAATCCCCAACTGAAGACCAAGAGAACATGCCCCCAACTTTAAATGGAGAATAATAAACTTGCAGTCAGTCATGAGGTGAGCCAGATTCTCCCTCCTTCCTTTTTTCTTTTTTGCTGCCTCAACTATTATAAAAAAAGATTTAGGAACAGAAATGACAGATGATTAGTTATATAGTCACTGGGAAATTAAAAAACAAACAAACAAAACTAATGAGGTAACACCAGTCGATGTCAAAGATGGCACATATTCTGTAGGCTATAAAAATTGGGAAACTCTCTGTCAAGGTCCATTTCTAAGGAGATCAGAAAAGCATTGATCAGTGTTGAAAGCAATAAATCTTTTTGTTTGGAAAGTTTAAAGGAAGACCAGGTGGCTTTAAAATAAAGAATAAGGGGCAAATGTTAGGAAAGGCAAATGAACTCCTCATAATGGGGCCAGGATTAAGATTTCCAAACTAGAGAAGTTCATCACCCTCTTCATAACAGACCAGGACTTATGCCTTCAAACAGAGATAGTCTATTGATCTTTCTCAAAAGAAAAACTGGGAAGAGAGAAAGTTTATAACCAAGGACCAGGCATGATGGTCTCCAAATTGAAGCAAGGAAAAAGAATCCACTATAGTGATTCTGGATCCATACTTTAGGATATCATAGGGAAGACTGGAATCACGGCTGCTTTCTCAGTTTGATAGAAAGGGGATAAAGGGATCATAGCAGCTATGAGATCAAAGCTGCTCAGAGATGTTTTATAGACAGGTAAAGAGTCCCTGCCCAGGCAAGTCCGAATTGTTTTCCACCCCTGATTTCACAGTAGGAGAGACACTAATCAGATATGAATTTAGAAGTTTCTAAACTTTAAGCTTTTAAAACATAGAACATTGAAGTATTGAAATGTTTCAGAATAAGGGCAAGGGAAGAACAAAAGGAAATGAGAAAGAGGGTATAATCAGAAAAACTCTGCTTTTATGTAAATTTGACTTTCTTTTTCTTTCTTTTTTTGTTACACCTTTCAAACAGATCTGGGGATACTGGCTTTGAATGGCACTGATGGTTGTTATGAAACATGTTGTATAGACCCAAAACAAGATACAATATTCCCAGAAGTGCCTGGAAGAACTTGTAGTACCTGTACTTTTTAGCCTTTGGGCCTTGGCTGTTTATGGTGACATCTCTTCAATAAATCATGTTAAGAAATGTAAATTATTTATCTGTACTGTCTTTTTTTTGTCTCTACTATACTAATGGGCTGGTAATAGAATCACTCCTTTAATGAATATTTGCTGATGGGGAAAATGAGGAAAATGGAACAGAGAACTTAAGTCACCTATTTTGCTCCTAAATTCCTGTGACTTCCAAAGTCAGATAGTGTATCATCAGTTTGTTTCCACAGCCAGTTTTGAATCATTGAAGACACTGAATCATTGAAGAGCTCAGAGTGCTCTGCCACAGTTGGACACAAATAGTCCCTAGGAACATTTGGGGTAGCTTCTCTAATTTTATTAATCTCATATTTTGGGGGCCAATTCAATTCTGTTTTGTTCATAGAACATAGCATCTTCTCTGATGAGGGCATGCTATGATGAGCAAGCTTGTGCCAGTGTCTTCCATGTCATATAATTAATTCCAAAGTTTTTTTCCCCCTGAGGCAATTGGGTTAAGTGACTTGCCCAGGGTCACAAAGCCAGGAAAAGTATTAAGTGTCTGAGACCAGATTTTAACTCAGTTCCTCCTGACTCCAGAGTTGGTGCTCTATCCACTGTACCCCCATACTGCCCCGGATTCCAGAGTTCTTAAGAGATGACTTGAGAATGTCTTTGTATCAGAAGAGGAGGATTCATGCTGAAAATGAAAGAAGAGAAAGTAAGACAACTGTAACTTTGGTTAAAAACAGTATCAAGCTATTTGATAATTTGTGATAACTGATTTCCCCGTCTGCTACAATAAATATAGATCATGATATATCATGGAAAGAAAACTATTCAGGCTGATTTGTATCATTTCCTTTGTCTGCAAATTATTTACTTGAATTCTAAGAATGCTGCTGGAGAAAAGGTGGCTGTCATTGAAACTTGAAATTTAGAATTTGGATGAAAGAAAAATGACTGACCTGTTATCTCTTCTTGGTTTGCAGGAACAAATCGGGGGTATGAAATAGACCTTCTTATCCTATATACTATAACAAGTAAAAAAAAAAAAGCCAAAATCAAGAGGATTCTTTAAACAAAATAAAGTTTTGGAATCAAAGGACTTGATTATGTTTGAAAGGGCACATGAAGGAAAATTAATAATTAGCTATGAAAGACAAAAAGACTTTCCAAAATGCACTATTTGAGAGTATCAGAAATAGGTAAGAAATCTTAAGAGCATTCAGAAAAGAATGTATGAAATACAGTTGAAATAAGTCTGGTAATTAGAATCTGTGTCTGGCAAAATTTTGTGCTAGTTACCTTAATTTATTTTTACTTTAAAAAATTTTGTTGGCCAATTAGAAAATATTTCTTCTTTCTCTATCCCACCTTTCCTCTATAGTATACTTTGACCAATATTGATAACAAATAGAATAAATCAAAATAAGGGAGGATATGATGAGCTTTGGAAGGTTCATCATAAATGGTGCTAAATGTTAAGAGACATCACTAGGATAAATTTTTTTTTTCTGAGATTCAAGAACATATATATACACAGTGATGAAAGATAAGGTATGGAAATTTGACATTGCATCCAGGAACATTAATTCTTCTGGAAGCTTTGAACTTTTTAAATCTCTAAGCCAGCAGTATTTATGAGAAAAATGTATCTTCCAAAGTTCATTGATGTGCAATATATTATTTCATATAAAGAAATTAGACTGTGACTCTTGAGAAGCATGTGACTTTTTCACATGTTACTTTCATATCATAAATACTTCTTAGTATCATCGTTTAAATACTTCTCCGGATAGAGATAGCCTGCAGAAGTTATATTTAAAATTCCTGCAACCAAATTCCCTTCCTAATTCTTGTTGGTTATGGAAAGGAATCTATCTTACCTTGTCTAACTTCCTGGCCATTCACAAAATTTGAATCAACAATGCAAGTGTACATTGTTACTCCAAAATCGTCTACACATTCTGGTAAGTGTTGTTTAGAGAAATAGAAGAAATGAAATAATGTAATCTCACTGAAATCAAGCGAGAAAACAGTATGTGAGAGATGGGAGTGGTTAGCAGAAATAAATTTCTTAAGATCAAGGAGAATTAAAATGGAAAAAAGAACATTGTATTTGATGAGTTAGTGGTCATCAGTGACTTTTGAGAAAGCAGAAGCAGTGTATAGAAGCCAATGGCACCTTCACTCATTCTCCCATACTGGAAAACTTAAAATTATTAATGACATTTTTGTCTCCTTCCCTTCTTATTTCCTGACATGTTAGAAATCCTTTTCTACCTCTGCAATATTTCTCTCTCTTTCCATTTGTCTCTCCCTTCCTTTTCTCCTTTCCACCCTCCCTCCTTCCTCCCTTCTCTCCTTCCCTCCTTTTTTCTTTCCCTCCTTCCTCCCTTCCCTCTTTCTTTCCTTCCCACCTGCCTCCCTTCCTACCTGCCTTCCCTCCTACTTGCCTTCCCTCCCTCCCTCCTTCTTTTCTCCCTTCCCTCCCTTCCTCCCTCCCTTTTTTCCTCCCTTCTTCCTTCCTTCCCTCTCTCCTCTTTCTCTTCCTTCCTTCCTTTTCCCTTCCTTCCTTTCCTTCTCTTCTTTCTTCCTTCCTTCCTTCCCTTCTCTTCTTTCCTTCTTCCCTCCTTTCCATCTTCTCTCCTTCCTTTCTTCCTTCCTATTTCCTTCCCTCCCTCCCTCTCTTCCTTCACATAGGTCAATTGTCTCTTAGTTTCCATCTTGGCTGTACTCTGTTGGACCTCTCTATTATGACACCATGCTAGATGCCTTCTTCCTCTGATCCTCCCTTGATTTTCTGCTTTCTTTTATGTTGTCTTCTCTTAAATTTTAAATTCCTTGATGGCAAGAACTGTCTTTTACCTTTCCTCTGAGCATGTTACTAGGCTCATAAGTGTTTAATCAATGTTAATTGACTGGCTAAGACATCCTCTATACCACTGCCAGATTAATTTTCATCATGTGCAAACCTGAATAGATCACTCTTCCAATTAAAACCTTCCATAACTCCCTTTGACTTCTAAGGTTTTTTTTTAATCCAGCTATCCACAATCTTGTACAATCTTATTTTTCTAATATTTCTCATCTTATTTCTGTCCCCCAGTCTATACTTCAGTCAAAATGAACTTAAATATATCTTTCATTTTCTGCCTCCATGTCTTTTATTATGCCTAATCTTAATTACTCACTGAATTTCTAAAACTCAAATTCTATCTCTAATAGTGAACCTTCCTTGAGAATTTCTCTGCCAAGTTAGTCATCATCATCTTAAGGCCTCACAAATCAAGTAGAAAAAAGTCAGATATAAAATCATAGGATCTCAGTTCAAATTCTTGCTCTTTTATTTTCTTCACATGTTACCTCAGGCAAATCACCTCATCTTTACGAACCCCTTTCCTCATCTGTTAAATCTAGAGGGTAAGCTAGATTTTAGGAAATCTTCAAGGGCCATTCCAGCTCTTAAATACTGTGACCTATTCATTTCAAATGCATGTATCTTGCCTTACTGTATATATAAGTCCTTTATTGCTATATTGGAGAGGCTTGAAATTGTAAGCTGCATGAAGTCAGTGACAAGGTCTTATTTCAAATCTATATCTCCTCAAATGGTTAACACATACCTTACACACAGTGGACTCTTAATAAATATTGTACACAATTGTACACAGTGACAGCAACCATTGTACAATCATGTACATGGATTTAGCTGTTCTCCACAACACAGTGATGTAAGACAATCACAAAAGACTCTGTAAGGAAAATGCTATCCACATCCAGAGAATAAACTATGGACACCAAATGCTGATACAGGCATTTTTTCTTTACTTTTTGCTGTTTTTTTCCCCATGGGTTTTCCTTTTTGTTCTTTCACTATATAAATATGTGAAAATATGATTAACATGATTGCACATGTATAATTTATACATAGCAATCTATTTGTGGAGAAAAAGAGGAGAAAGGGAAGGAGGAAAATAAAAATGGATGTTGAAATTATCTTTACATGTAATTAGCAAAATAAAATACTATTTACAAAAGAAAAAAAAAATATTGATTCAATTGAAATACCTCCCTAAAACTACAAGTGACAGTAGCAGTAAAATGTCTCTTGAAGGACTCTAGGATATGTCTGTGATCTACAGATCACTACTTCAGAAGCATATTATATTGGAATTATATATTATATGTAGTGGAGTAATGAGATCACCACAGGCAAATATTTAACTTCTCCTCTCTCAATTTTCTCATTTGTAAGTTGAGGGACTTGATCAGGGTTTTTAAATTTTTTTATGGATCATTTCTCAGAATGTTTTTGAATGTATAAAATAAAGTGCCTAGTATTCCAAAGAAAAACAATTATATTGAAATGAAGTTATAAAAAAAATTTAAAGGACTCCAAATTTAAAAAAAAAAATAAACAACTCTGTACTAAATGGTCTCTAAGATGTTTTCTAGCTCTTATCTACTATTACTTACTTCAATGCTCCCCAATATCTGGATTGGGTGGTCCTTCCATGCTGCAGATACAAACCCTTTCTTATTGTTGCCCAAAAAATACATCATTTTAAAAACAATCTGATGATAAATCTTAACAAAATTGGCCAGGTTTGTTAAAAAAAAAACAATAGACATATTGTTTACTAGTGGCCTTGCCTTCAACATCTTTCCAAAGTAGTATAACTTTCTCCAGAGCTTTCATAGATAGCTTTGACAGAATCTTTAGGAACATGGTATCACATCCATACCATAACACAACATGACTTTTAGTTATTTGAACATTTGGAGAAGTGGCACAGAATAGTATATAAGGTCAGGAAATCAAATATCATCTCCAACACAGTAACTCCATGAATTTTAACAAAATAACCCCTCACAACCTCAGAAATTTCATGATAAATGTATTTTGCTTTTGATTCATGGGAAACTGTCTTGGATAAGTCTTTTTTGTGTTTGTCATATGAACTATGTTTTTACATGGTTACTGTAATAGATGCCCCAAGTACTACATAAAATATAAACTTGTACCAAAAAACCTCTGTCTAAAAGATAAAAATACATGCAAATGTACACAAATACATATACATATATACATACCAATATTAAATATACATACCACACATACCAATACTGATTATCACCAATATGATTATTAATGGCACAATAGAAACAATTAGAATGGAGGAAAACTTTTCTGGAGATGGCTCTCTTTCTATATATATATATATAAAAAAAAAAAAGACAAATTGTTAAATAGTTGCACAAGCAAAAAAGATAACTAAAAGTGTTAGGTTATTTAATTTAAACCTTAATAGTATCAAAACATACTAGCATTGAACTTGATTTAAACCTGTTAACTAAATCTATCAAATCCACCAATAATTCAATACTAATCAAACTGTAAAGAAACGATGACAAATCTTGGCAAAACTGTTATCTGAATAGTGAATACACTTTGAAGTAAAGAGAACAAAGTAAATATTAATTTAAGTACATGAAGAATTAAGAGAAGCCTGGGAAAGATTTATGTAAACTAATAAAAAGTAAACCAAGCAGAATCAGGAAAACAATGCACATCGTGACTACAATAGTGTTTTCCATGACAACTGCCTACATTGCTTCTGAATTGCTATTGAATTGGAGGTCTATTTACTTGAAATTTTGGAAATTTAGTGCCTTTAACAAAAAATAAACACATACTTTTGCTTCTCAGGTACCCAAATATATTTCTTTGGCCATTGAATTTGATGAATTATGCTTGAGGGAAAAAAATCATCTGAAATTCTTTGACTATTAACTTGTGGCAGTGGTGCAAAGGGAAGTACACTAAATTTGGAATCTTAGGACCAATTTTTTTTTATTCTGGTCATTATACCTATCAAATTACTTAATCTATTTGGGCCTCAATTTCCTCATTTGTAAAATGAAGAGTTGGACTAAATGGTCTTTAAAATGTCTTCCATCTTTATTATGCTCCTATGAACAACAAACTAAAATTGATTGCTAATTATCATGACCAAACTTGGCCTAGGGGAAAAAAGTAGAAAATTCATCTTAACCCTATTCTATCTAGAGATGGGGGGGAAATGGATATAAATTATTACATATTACACATATTATAATATATCTATATATTTATTATATTTATATGTTTAGTATAAATGTTGTTGAGTGATTTTGCTAACCTGCCTTTTTTGGCCTTCTCTATTTTTTCATTCTTTGTTACAAAAGATAATTCATTGGATGGGGAGAGGAAAGGATGTTTTTGGAAATAAGTTACAGAAAACAAAATATATCAAAATAAAAATTTTTAATGGAAAAAGATATCTTAAATTAAATTTATTATAACTTTTACTGATCTTTGAGAACACTCTTAACTAAATGAATTTATAAGATTATCCACACACTAAAACTTTCTGACCTAAAGAATAACCTGCGGGTTAAAAAAAAATCTTTAAAAAGATTTTGTTACAATTCCTTTCTTTCTGGTATTAAGCCAGATTATATGCTAGCTACCTTGAATACCTACTCTTTGTGTACTTTTAAAGAAATAGGACAGTAGTAACAGTGGCTCATCTTATTTCCCCAACCCCAAAATTCTATATAATAGCCTGCATAGAGACTTTTCTCATTTTATTGTGATTTTTTTTCATTGCATTTTACAGATATTGTTTTTTATTAATATTTTGAAAGTTTATGGCAACTCTACCTCTAACAAATCTATCAACACCATTTTTCCAACAGCATGTGTTCACATAATATCTGTGTTATATTTTTGTACTTCATGTTCTTGTACTTGTACTATTCTTATACTATTTCAAAAATTTTTTATTGTATCTGTTATGGTAATCTGTGATCAGTGATCTTTGATGTTACTATTGTAATTGTTTTGGGGAGTCATGTATTGATTCCTTATAAGATGGCAATAATAAATGTGTGTGCCCTGACTGCTCCATTCACTGGCCATTTACCCACCTTTCTCCCTGTCCTTGGCCTCTGAGATATAATTGAAGAATATTAACTACACTTTGTTAATAAAGCAGCATCAGATTTTGAGAGGATTAATTCCAATAAGAAGCTCTACTATATGTAAAATGCTATCAAAAATATTACATACTACTTAATTTTATATCCACTGAGAAACCAAAAAATTCATATGACTCACTTTATTACAATATTTACTTTATTAAAGTTGTATGAAACTAAACCCACATCTCCACAGTATGTCTTTAATGAAAATTTTTGTAGCTTGTTTTGCAAAAGGGTAATGAATCCTCCATATACCCTTTGAATAATAAACATTTGATGTATATGGGGATTTTTGCATCAGGTCAGGATAATTTCATTACTAGAATCAGCCCTTAATTTCCTTGCTTGATTACTCATATATTTCTAATCCTATTGAAATACTTCATCTGTTAATGTTTCCATTCTATTACCAAATGCTGTTACTTACCAACTGTCAAAAATTGTATCATGAGCTCAGTAGAATCTATAGATGAAATGTTGCAGAGGTATTTCCCACTGTCTGATTGAGTAGGAAATGTTAAAGTCAAAGAGAAGTCATTCTTTTCATGCTTCATATCCTGGGTCCAATGGAATCGACTATCAAAGACCATTCTTCTTGAAGAGCTTGAAAAGGATGCCAAAATTGTGGAGGATGCATTTTCTACTCTATACCAACTAACATTTATATTTTTCTGCAGTAAAAAATCCTTATTTTTAAATTCACATGGTAATAAAGCTTTTTTACCTTCTGTTGTTAAAAGAGTACCTGAAAGAGAGAGATTGATGTAGTACATGGGTTAAATTGATCACTTTCCATTCTCATATTTTAAAGATTTGACAAAAAGTTGGGAAGCAACCTAAAGAATGAGGAAAACTCATTCTTGGGTATTGGAGTCAAGTCTTGTTTTTGACCCATACTGGCTGTGGATTGATGACCAAATCGTTTAACCTCTGAGTTTTCCAAGAAATTCTGTTAAGATGCTATGTTGTGAATGAGTTGCTGTGGAGGGTGTTCCCTATACTGATGAAATACACTGATGAAAAGGAAAAAACAAAAAAAAAGCAAAGACTTTACTGTATTGAGTAATTATATAATAAGTATAATTATTCCAAATCATTTAAAATATAAATACATTATAAAGAGAATAAAGTGCTGTAAGTTTAAATTTGTTGGAAAATATAATATTTACTGCTAAGTTACCTGATGTCATGATATTTTCCAACAAGTTTGTTTTCTGTGATGTTTCTATGAATGAAATTTCCTCTATCAATAAAGAATACCTCTTCTGCAACTCAGAGCCTTATAGAGTTATTTAAAGCACTGAGAAATTAAGTGACTTGCCTAGGATAACATGACCAGCATGTGTCTAGTAGCTGTTTATCCACCAAATGATAACTTCCTATGTGTGAAGGAAATGATAAAAAGAATGGGAATTAGCAATTATTATTGAAGTTGCTACTTTGACATAGCATAATTGTATAGAGTACTCTGAGTCAAGAAACTCTTAGGAATTATTAAATTTCATTTAAATACATTTAAATTTTGTTTGAACATGTTAAGGGAGAAAAACTAATTTTCTCAGGATGTTCTCCCCTCTGCCCACAATAAAAGGAATTAAAAAAACAACAACAACAATTCGTTCCATTTTTTCATTGCCATTTGTCTATGAAAACCACTCTAATTAAATAACGTATTTTTGGTCCCTTTAATGTCTTCATCAAGAGAAGGATAGAATTACCTTTGAGTCAATGTTTTCTCTTAGAATACCTTTGACATGATTATTACTAAGGTGAGGAGGCTAAAGAGAAGATAAAAATGCTCAGACCCCTACAATATTCATGAGACATTTAGGAAAACTTTGAGAATACTGCTTCTGTTTGGTAGAAGCCAGGGTGAGATTTGAGAATAGTAAATTGAGAGGTAGGGATGGTGGGATAATGCTGGAATATAAGCAATCTTGTTTTTAGATTTAAAGGAAGAGAAAAGCAGTAAAACACAATGTCTGAGCTATTATCAGTGGTAATTTGAAAGACTGGGAAAAATATGGGGAACCACAAAATTAGGGAAGGGTAAGTTCCCAATTTTCAAAAATGGGAAAAAGCAATCTATAATTTATAAGCCAATGAACTTTACTTTGATTCCTGGAAAATTTTAAAACATATTATTAAAAATGGTTTGGAGCTCCTAAAAAAAAAAGGAAAACATTACAAATTGCCAACTTGCTTCATCACGAATATGTCATGCCAGGCTAACCTCATTTCGTTTTTTGACAAGGTTAGTAGACTGGTAGCTGAAGGGAATTCTGTTAAATATAGTTAACCTAGATTTTAACAAAGCTTTTGTTCTTATACTGTTCTTCTGGAAAAGTAGAAGAGTCATGTACTAAAAGGTAAATCATTTAGAGCTGGTTGTTTGGATTCAAAGAACTTATTAATGGATCAATATTTGTTTCACAGTAGTCTTCAGTGGAATACTCTCAGGATCTATTCTTGATTCTGTACTACATATTAATTTTACCAATAATTTGAAAACTGTATATATGACATATTCATCAACTTTGTGAATGACATAGTCAACCAACAAGCAATTATTAAATACCTACTATGTGTCAGTCACTAAGCCAAGTGCTAGAGATATAAAGGCAAAAGATACAAAACTAACACATTGATAACTAATAGAGTCAGTATTCAAAAAGAGCTTGATAAATTAGAATACTGTTTAGAATCTAGTAAAAATTTAATAAATATAACTACAAAGTCTTATACTTGCATATAAAAATCAATTTCACAAGTAAAATATGGGGGAGATATATACAACCAATGGTCTGAAAAAGATCAGAAAATGTTCTTTGACTGGCTATAAGCACAGTATGAGTCAGAAGTATAATTTCACATCTGAAAAAGGCAAATGTTTTTCTCAAGAGGCATGATTTCCAAGAATAAGGAAAGGATGTTCCCAATATAATCTGCTTTCTTCAAATCTCATCTGAAGTACTATGTTCAGTTTAGGATACCACTGTTTAGAAGAGTCATTGATAAGTGAAGTAGACAACCAGTATGCTGAAGGGCCTGGAGTCCATGTTATGTGGGAATAGATTGAATGAATTGGGAATATTTAGCCTAGAGAAGAAAAGACCTGGGAATAAGATGGGGTTTCTGGAAAACCATGATGGGTGTCTTGGAGAATTTGAAAGCTGTCAATAACATATTTGTACTATTTGTCTTATAGAATACAGCCAGTGGCAAAAGGGCAAAATTATATGAACAAGAAATGACATGAGGGAAAAAAATGAAAATAATTCAGTGATTAAATGCAAATAATTAAATATATTTTCATGGTTTTCTGCCAATACCACATTTATCTTCAGAGGACCAAGTTTTTCAGAAAGACAACAGGTTGTTGATGTTTAGTCATGTTTAATTCTGTGATTCGTACTTGAATTTTTCTTGACAGAGATATTGTAGTTGTTTGCCATTTCCTTCTCCAGCTCATTTTACAGATGAGGAAACTGAGGCAAACAGGATCAAGTGATTTGCCCAGGATCACACACAGCTAGTGCCTGAAGCCAGATTTGAATTCATGAACATTAGTCTTACTGATTCCAAGCTCAGTGTTCTATCCACTGTGTGATGTGTACATAAGATCAGATAGAAAGCTTGCTATTATTATGAAGTTAATGAAAGCATAATAATGTTTCTAAAATTCTTTTAAAAAAGAGAATTGAAAGAGTAGGAACTTTATAAATAATAGAAGCTTTATAAAAATAAATTCATGTTTAATTGCTTTTTGGATCTTTTCAAAGCAGATTTCACTGGCTAACTTGTTTTCTTGGTTTTTAAAAAATGGATATTATACAGGGGTTAATGCTTTAGGTAGAGTGTATACTTCTGAGTCTCCTTTCCATACTAGAATTCTATGAAATAGCTCCAGGAAGCCTAGAGGCAAGTAGCAAATATCATAAAAATGAAAATAATAAAGGAATCAGTAGAAATAATATGAGTGAAGCACTTATATCCATCTAATTAGATAAATTTTGCCATGGTATAAGAAATATATAAGAAAAATGAGAGATGGTTGAAGGTACAAGAGCTGGCAACAGATTAGCTATGGGGCAAATGGAAGTAAAGAGACCAAAATGACATTAAAAATTATGCTCAAATTGGGAGCCTGGGTGACTAAGAATAGGATTGTGCCCTCAAAGGTAATAATAGAGAAACTGGAAAGTGGGAGGAGTTTGGACAGAAAATGTCATGATTTATGTATATGTATGTGTATATACAGACAGTTCTTTTTAGGATGCTAGCTCTGGATCTAGCAGATTGCTGCAGGAATGAAAGACTGGGATCCTCCATGCCAGGCTCTGGGCCAAAGAATCACAGAACAGGCAGGGCCAAGCATAGGCTCTTGAGAGAAGGGGAAAGTCTGCAAGTTGGTCCACTTGCATTAAGTGAGATCTGGTTTGATAAACACATACAATATAGACATATACAAAGACATAGTTATAGATATGTAGATAGATACATATCTATATATATACATTTATTTTGATATACAGGTACACACATACATATATACACATACCTGCATACATATATATCTACCTTTGCTTGGATCTATACATTATTTTTCTTGGTTTATATTATCTCCCTTATGTTCATTAATTATCTCCATACAAATTATTTCTAGACATATATATTGATCTATAGTTTTTCCTTGGAATTTTAATTTCAAATCACCAACTGCCTCTGGGACATTTGGAATTAGGTGTCTTTTACATGAACTTATGCTAAGTAAAATGAGCAGAATCAAGAGATCATTGTACATGGCAACAACAAGATTATATGATGATCAATTCTGATGAACATGGCTCTTCTCAACAATGAGACAATGCAGACCAGTTCCAATGATCTTATGATGATGAGAGCTATCTACACCCAGGGAAAGATCTGTGGGAAATGAGTGTGTATCACAATATAGCATTTTTACTTCTTTTGTTGTTGTTTGCTTGAATTTTGTTTTCTTTCTCATTTTTTCCCTTATTGATCTGACTTTTCTTGTGCATGATGATTGTATAAATATGTGTTATGGGCCAGAACTTGAAACAAGATATTAATGCTTATGTACTTAATTCACACCTTTAAAGGAGTTCACACATTAGTTCACACATTCACACTTTTAGAGAGCATATATGAGGGGTTCACAAGCCCACTAAAGGAAAAGCCTACTCTTGGACTTCCGGGAGATTCACAAGTCAGAAGCCCACTCTCTCAGAGGCGGAGTCAGAATCATTCCAACTTCCACCTTTGTGCTGGCTGGAGACATTTGGAGAGAACTCTTGGAACCAAGAAGAAAGATAGGCCTCTAAGAAAGCTAACCGGGCCAAGGAAAAGAGACAAGACTTTGAAGGAAAAAAATAAAGAATCTGGACTTTAACTCCTGGCTGCATGTGGGATTATTGAATTGAACTGAAATTAAGGCTATCTCCAGAAGCTCCCCAAGAAATCTGCACCTAGAGAACGATTATATTTTAGAGATGAGAACATTCCAAATATATACGACTATATTCTACTTGCATATATTTTTACCATGTTTAACATATATTGGATTACTTGCCATATAGGGGAGAAGTTGGGGAGAAGAGGAGAGAATTTGAATACAAGATTTTTCAAGAGTTAATAGTAAAAAATTCCTTCATCTACATCCAGAAAAGGAATACTGGGAAATGAGTGTAAACTGTGAGCATTTTTTTTCTTCCCAGATTATTTTTACCTTCTGAATACAATCCTTCCTTTGCAACAACAACAACAACAAAATTCAGTTCTGTACATATATATTGTACCTAGGATATACTATAAGATATTTAATATGTATGGGAATTCCTGCCATCTAGGGGAGGGGGTGGAGGAAAGGAGGGGAAAAATTCAGAACAGAAGGGAGTACAAGGGATAATGTTGTAAAAAAAATTATCTATGCATATGTACTGTCCAAAAATGTTATAATTATAAAAATTAATAAAAAAATTTCTTAAAAAATAGTAAAAAATTCTTTCATATGTTTTGAAAACAAAAAGCTTCAATTAAACAAAGGAATTGGATGTATTCTTGTTGGCATCTCAAACTCAATATATTAAAAGTAAAAACCATTATTTTTTTCTATTCAAACCCTGCTCTATATATCTCTGTGTACATGTACATATACATACCCCAAAATACATATATGCACATTGTTACACACATATACATATATACATACATACATATATATGCACATATATATCTTTTTCTGGAGCGCTACACTATTTGCTTGGTCCAGATAAGTTCCCATATGTTCATTTCTTATGTTTATCTTCTATATGAGTCATCTTCTATATAGCAGCCTGCATTTATACAACCCTTTAAGGTCTACAAAAAACTTTTTGGGATCTTAAACTCTCTGTGCATAGTAGCAATAGGAAACTCACCTTCAATTTTCCATTTTCCAGTCCATCTTTGATCCAGTACTGAATTTTCAATAATACACTGGTAAGAGGAATTTGAGTCGATGATATTGAGTTGACTTTTGACAGAGAAAGGAGGAGAAGATGATACTTCTATGTTGCTTTCTAAGTTTGTTGTATTGTTTTTTATCCATGTTATATTTGGGGAGGGATAAGCCCCAAACAAATAGCATGTTAAATAGTCAACTCTATTCTGTTCTTGGTATTCTATTGCAGGAGTGATGAAACCTGGGGAAGAGAAGGATGAATGTGTGAACTTGTAGTTTTTAGCTGATTCTGGAGCTGGTACATGTCTTAAAATCACATGATATAGAAGACCAGTTCATAAGAACAAACCCAAGCATCTCAAAAGAAAAATACTCTACAAAAAAATCATCAAGAAAGTAATGCCTTTGCTAGATAATAAATGAGATAATATTATTCACTTTCTGTATTTTCTAGATATACTCAGCTACTTGGAATATAACTGAGAACCCACAATTAAGTAAGCAAAGGACAACTGAGTAATCAAAATACATATCTCAGAAGCATGAAACCAAAGATCAGGCACTTTGTTCAAACAGAGACTCTCTCAGAGTATTTTTATTTTGATCTTACACACAATTTCAAAAGGGATGATTATTTACCCTCTTATATCAGAAAGGTTGAGTTACAAGTTTATTAAGGGCAGGCAGAATATTCTAGTATATTCCTTTTACTACCACACCCACTTCACTTTTCTTTGCCTTAAAAGCATGGGAATAAAATCAATCCACTATCATGTTTTCTGCTTACCTTATTTAACTCACTCAATTCCTATTTTAAAAGGCAGCTCCTTCTAATTATTTATATGAATTCTCAAGTTTCCCTTGATGTTTGTGTTTTAGAATTTCTATTCATTCCTGTCTTTTTATCAGGCATGCTTGAAAATCCTTTATTCGAGTGATGTCAGACTCAAAAAGGAAAAAAAAAAAAAACCCAGATTTTTGACAGGGACATATTAATTTAGAAAACCACAAATTAACATCATCTGTGTTTTATTGTCTTTTGGTTTATTTTGTTAAACATTTCCAAATTGCATTTTAATCCAGTCCCTGAGAGAGTGCTAGGCTACAGTGTTTTTTTTGTTTTTTTTTTTTTTTTGCCTTTGCTCCATTACATTAAAGGTCCATTTTTCCTCCTTTAGGATAATGTTCAGTTTTGCAGAGATAGTTATTCTTAACTTTTTCTAAGTTGTTTTAAAGCAATATATTCCTATCGAGCTTGGGCAATTTTGATTATGAATCCTTGGTACTTAGATCTTGCTGACTGATTATAGTATATGTTCTTTGATGTTTACAATCTAAATCTTGGTTATGACATTCCTAGCATTTTTCTTAAGGGATTCCTTTCTGGAGATACTTGGTAGATTTCTTCTGTTTTTATTTTGTCCTCTAATCAATCTAGAAGTTTTCATTTATGATTTCTTGAAATATGCTGTTGATCTTTGGTGGGTAGCAGTTGTTGTTGGACCATGATTCTTCAAAGAATCAGATGATTCTTAAATTATTTCTAATTGACCTATTTTTCTTTTTTATTATGAAAGTTTTTTATTTTCAAAACATATGCATAAATAATTTTCAACATTCACCTTTGCAAAACCTTGTGTTTCAATTTTTTCCTCATCTCATCACCTCTCCTAGATGTCAAGTAATTCAATATATGTTAAATATGTTCAATTCTTCTATATATATATTTCCACAGTTATCATACTGCACAAGAAAAATCAAATCAAAAAGAAAAAAATGAGAAAGAAAACAAAAATATATAGTATAGTGAAAATACTATGTTATGATTCACATTCAGTCCCCACAGACCTCTCTTTGAGTACTCAAAGTACAGATGGCTCTCCATCACAAAATTGTTGAAACTAGCCTGAATCACCTTGCTTGAAGAGCCACATCCCTCAGAACTGAGGGATATATATATATATATATATATATATATATATATATATATATGAATCTTCTTCTTGTTGTGTACAATGATCTCCTGGTTCTACTTACTTCACTCAGTATCAGTTCATATAAGTCTCTCCAGGACTCTGAAATCATCCTACTGATTGTTTCTTATAGAGCAATATTATTCCATAACATTCATATACTATAACTTATTCAGCCATTCTCAAACTAATGGGCATCCATTCAGTTTGCAATTTCTTAACACTACAAAAAGGGCTGCTACAAACATTTTTGCACATATAGGTCCTTTCCTCTTTTTTATGATCTCTTTGGGATGCAGGCCCAGTAGAAACACTGCTAGATCAGAGGGTATGCACAGTTTGATAGCCTTTTGGGCACAGCTCCAAGTTGCTCTCCAGAATAGTTGGATCAGTTAGATATTTTTCAAGGCAGTTGTTTTAAATTTCAGATACCTTTTTCTGATATATTTTTCCAGTCTTTTGATTCTAATTTTTTACTTCAAGAGTTTTAAATTTCACATTCCTGTCTTCATTGCTTTCTAGATATTTATGCAATATTTTTGGAAATTTTATTTTGCCTGAATCTCTACTTGAAGTTATTGTGGACTTGATCTCTTCTTCTTCTTTGGATTTTCTGTATATTTCTGGATCTATAATAATTTTCCATGGTGATTGATTTCTTCTGTTTAATCCTATCTGCAGTGTTAGATCCTAAATTGAGGATTTGTTGTTTATACTTTTTGATGAACCTTTAGTTGGCAAAGTTAGACTTAACTGGTCTTGTTCTGGATCATCTGAATTTCTGGGCTTATATCCTCTTCCCTAGTGTGTTTAATTTGAGTACAATGATAAATTTCAAGACCCCTTTAATCTTTGAAATTCATACCATTTAAAAATCTTCTATGACTTCTCAGACCAGAGAATTATAGAATTTAAGCCCCTTTGATGGATACAGCTTCTAGGGGAAATGTGGCAGTAGCCCTGAGGCCACAGGCTTTGACAGTGCTGTAGTTCTACCAATAATGCCAGATATTAATCTATTCATCTGTGATAAGAGGGTTTCCAAGACAAATTGTGGGCTACTCTTCCATTTCCACCTCTAAACCATAAAATTCAATATTGGAGGGCATAATAAAATTAGCATATTAGTGACATGAAGCACCAGATCGCTCTGTCCCTTTCCTATAAACTTATCTTCTTGCTTTCTTTCTTTGCTAAATCCCCCTTCAATTGGCAACACAATTACAGTAAACTTTGCCCCTTGACTTGGAGATGGATTCAAGCCTGCAAATTCTTTTGAGACACCTCATGATACTGGTCTGTGATGCCAACTTTTTGGAGTCTCCTTCTGAACCTCAACACTCTAAGTCTCCCTACACTATGCTTGATTGCTGACATTCTCATGCTGTGATTGCTGTGTTTGGTGGCTTCCAAGGTCCAAGTGAGGGGCTTCCAGAAGTTTCTTCCTTGGAATTTTGTTGTTGTTCAATCATTGTCCAACTCTTATTGTAATGTTCTTCTCTATAATATATTGTTCTCTGAGAGCCGGTTTCTTGGGGAGCTTTTGGAGGCAGCCTTATTTTCAGCTCAAATTCAGCCAGGAGTTAAAATCCAAATCCTTTACTGTTTCCTTTAATTTCTTGTCACTTTTCCTGGAGCCCAGTTAGCTTTATTAGAGGCCTATCTCTCTCCTTGGTTCCAAGAGCTCCCTCTGAATGTCTCTGAATCTAAAGGTTTGTCCTTTAGCCTTCACCTAGCACAAAGGTAGAAAATGGAATGAATCAGACTCCGCCTCTGAGAGAGTGGGCTTGGGGGCTTCTGTGAGCTTGTGGGAGCTCCTCCTTATATATTCTCTTTTAAAGGTATGAACTCTAATAAGAACTAAGTACATAATCATTGTCTCTTGTGAAGACCAAGTTAGCATCCTGGATACTTTAAAATCAGCCAGAGTCAGGATAAGCAAAAGTCCTTGGTTTTTATTCTTGGTCAAAATGAGAGGAATGGACACAGGAATCTCCATACCTCCTTTCTCTTCTTCTCTCCTCAAAAAGTAACTCTAGCTTGTCTTACTCCACCCCCTAATCCTTCCCACAATTCTCTGTATACAGCAAACGATTGGGCCAGCACAGAATAGTGGGAAGGGCTACTCTCCAAGCATATGCTAATAAAGTATTGTCCAATTGGTAATTATCCTTAAGTACTGGGTTATCCAAGTGTACATGCTCAGGGTTTCAGCCCTTTACATCTTCTGCTTTCTTTTGTTTTAGAACACAGGTGGTCACTCCATCCCTGACTTCTCAGGGAGGTGAGAACCCCAAAAAGGAGGTAATCACACCCTTCCTGACTTCTCAGAAAGGGAGATAAAAAGCACCAAAGGGAAGTGAGGATTGCTAACGGGTTTCTGGGCTGAATGGTCTTCTTAGAGACAGGTGTGCACAAACCCATCAGCATGGGAGGTATTATACAAGCACATAGCAAAAATGTACATGCTACTAGTGATGATTCTCTCCACAGCCAGTGCAGGCTCAATGTAGTGTAACAAACATGAATTATACATGCAAATAATGATATAACAAACAATATGAATCAACATGGTCTTATAAAGGATTTCCAGAAGTCTAGAAGGAGGGTATGTAAATAACAATCACACACCCGATTTGCCTCCTTTTTCATTCCCTGTGGCAAAACTGTTGATTTATATCTTTATAAGGCTCAGCTAAGTTAACTATGGGTACTAAAAAAGGAAATCTTTTCATATCCTCCTTATCTAGAGGGATAGATAGAGACAATCCTTAATGTCTATAACCCAAAGAGGCCATTCTCTAGGCAATTAAGTAGGGGATGGAAGTCCAGGCTGAAGAGTTCCCATAGTTTCCATATGTTCATTTACCTTTCTTAAATCAGTCAACATCCTCCATTTCCCAGATTTTTTTCTTACAACAAATACAGGGGAATTCCAAGGACTTAGAAGGTTGTAAGTGTCCTTGGTCAAGTTGCTCCTATACTATATCTTATAAGGCTTGAATTTTATCATTAGCTAAGGGCCCCTGTTCTATCCACACTAGTGTATCAGTTTTCCATTGGATAGGAACAAGTGAAAGTGTTGGCAGGCAGTATTCATTTTTAACCCTAATTGTTGTAAAATGTCTCTTCCTCACAGATTGATGGGGATTTTTTCAACTATAAAAGGAGTAAAATCTCCTGTTTTGCCTTCAAAAGTCCATCTCAAAGGGGTAGCACTAACTTCAGCTGCTATTGATCCTCCTATGCCAGACATGTAGGTGTCTGCCTTAATCTTTGGCCAGTGACTAGGCCAGTTGGCATCTCTAATGACTGTATGATCTGCACCAGTGTCTACCAATCCTTCTAATAGTATGCCATTTATAAAAATAGTGAGCATACATCGATCATCAGCTGGCATAGCTGCTATTTAGTATGTTCCTGGATTTTGTTGCTTGGAGTCAGAATCAATTAACCTGATTCTACTACCTCTCCTGGTTGATAAGTCACACATTATCTGCCTGTATTAGTAACTGGGATATTATGTACACATTCCCCAGTTTCCCACATCAGTGTATGAATAAACACTGTTTTGTAAGTACTCTCAGAAGGTGAAATGGTCAAGCCTACTGTGCCTGGGGGCAAGGGATCCATGGCTGGAGAGGAACAGATTTTACCTCTCCAGGGGGTATCTCAGTTGTCCCAGCTGCATACAACTCTATCCTCCCCAACTGTAATCCCTTTCTCCCATCAGGTTGCTTCCTGGCTGATTGATTGTGTAGTCTCTTTCTCCTATCAGATGGCTTCCTGGCTGATTGGTCATGTCTGGGTACTGGCTTCTAGGCACTCTCTGGGTGTGGCATTGGCTGCCATCATGCCCCAAGTGTTTTTTGCCTTGGGTCCTGGGGCTGGGCTCCTCATCCCGTTTCCCTGAATCAGTCTACATTCTGATGCCCAATGGAAGCCTCTGTTGCATTTTGGACATGGGGTTTGGGGTCTTGTTCTCCCACCCTGTTTTCTCACTCTGTCTCTATACCAACATTGAGCTTTCAGATGCTCTACATTGCCACATTGAAAGCATTGATGGAGTGTCTCTGGAAGTCCTTTGCTAAAAGGGACCCTGTCTTCCCATGTTGGGATCTTGGGAAGTCTGCATTATAGCCTGACTATAAAAAAGCATTTGTGCCCACTGTGGCACAGCATCTTATGATCTCCTCTAAAGGAGCATCCTTGCGTAGTCCTAGTATAATTCTTCTACAAACCTCATTATCATTTTCTTTAGCAAGTTGCCTTATCATAATGTCTGTTACTGCATTTTCATCATTAGTTTATATGACAGCTGTCTGCAAACATCCCACAAAATCAGCAAAGGGTTCATTTGGCCCTTGTGCAATTTTTGTGAAGGCTTCACCCTTGTCATTTTCATTGGGGAGAAAAGCCCATGCTTTGATAGAAGCAGCAGCAATTTTCTCATATGCTGCTATGGGGTAATTGATCTGTACTGAAATTTCTGCATAAGAACCTACACCAGTCAGTTGGTCATAGGTGATTGGAGGATTAACTCCACTTTGACTATTTTGTGGGCTTGTATCCTACAGAGCTCACTATATTCAGAAAGCCACAACAAGTTTTGTCCATGTTCTAAGTATATCCTTGTTACAGATTTCCAATCCCTAGGGGTTAAGATTTCATAAGCCAAATAACATCTTAACATAAGCTGATGTAGCCCCATAAAGAGTGCAAGCCTTTTTCAAGTCTGAGGATTTCTATATCAAAAGGAGTGTTTTATTTCTTCTACTTTCTTGACCTGAAGAGTTAAACTGTTGAATCACCGGATACATACTTATTTTCAAATCATCTAAAGCTGGCCTTCTGTGGCTTTAAGTAGTGCCTTTTGCAATCTAGTCATAGGATTGCTGGAGAGGGGTGCTGGTGGTGTCACTTCCCCTCCCACTCCTCCTCCTCCTCCTCCCTCCATCCCAGAAGATGGAGTTGATGGGGGAATGCCAATAATCTGCTCAGTAGGGGGGTTGAAGCTGCCTTGTGAGAGCAAAAATCACTACACCCATGAACCTGGCTTAATTCCCTGTGCCCTTGGGTGATAATGTCATTAATCCATTCATTGTCTTTCTCTTTTTCCTCACACTTCTTATCTGGCTGTTCCTAAAACTTTTCCTTTTTCTATAACTTGCAGGATTCTTTAAGGCCAATTGTATTATGTTGTATGTATAGAATGCTTCCTTGGAAATTGAATGAGGACCTTTATCATTGTAGTATTCACATAGTTGATCTCCTACCAGCTTCTAATTATCTAGCCCTATTTCTTCTTCCACTAAGAACCAAGGGGACTTGGTCTCTAATGTACCCAAGAGTCTAGCGATCTGCACCCAAGTTACAATGAAGCCTTGACCCTTGATCATCTTAAGCATGCTTTCTATAGAGCCCCTTTCAGGGATTGGGTGGGGGTGGGGCTGGGTTTGGGGGAGAATCTTTTCCTAACATTTCAGCTAGAAAAGGTTACTAGTTTAATCCTTAGCAAAGTAAGTTCCCTGTTTGTTTATTAAAATACTCACCCAATTTCCTGGTCACCAGGTACTTCTTTAGTGAAAGTAGGGTCCTTGGTCCCACATTGGCACCAAATGTGAAGACCAAGTTAGCACCCTGGACACTTTAAAATCAGCCAGAGTCAGGATAAGCAGAAGTCCTTGATCTTTATTCTTGGTTGAAATGAGAGGAATGGACACAGGAATCTCCATACCTCCTTTCTCTTCTTCTCTCCTCAAAAAGTAACTCTGGCTTGTCTTACTCCACCCCCTAATCCTTCCCACAGTTCTCTGTATACAGCAAACGATTGGGCCAGCACAGAATAGTGGGAAGGGCTATTCTCCAAGTATATGCTAATAGAGTATTGTCCAATTGGTAATTAGCCATAAGTGCTGGGTTATCCAAGTGCATCTGCTCAGAGTTTCAGCCTTTTACAATCTCTATCAATTACAATGACTTAGCACATTGTTTCAAGTTCTGGCCCATAACATCTTATGACCTCATTTGAGGATTTTTTTGGCAAAGATACTGAAGTGGTCTGCCATCTCCTTCTCCAGCTCATTTTCAATTGAAGAACTGAAGCAAACAAAGGAGTGATTTGCCTAAGATCACACTGCTAATAAATATCTGAGGCCAGATTTGAACTCGGGAAGATGAATCTTTTTTATTTTAGCCCTGGGAGTCTGTCCACTTTTATCTTTTTGCCTCTGCATACAGAGATGTGAAGGTTTTTGATGTTTCTGATCATATACTAAGAAGTTTTCATCTTGTTTTACTCTTTCCTATTTGCCTGTGGACTTTTAGATGATTGTTTTATGCAGTTCTAGCAAGATGGAATCACTTTCCATAGTTTATCATTGTATTTCTTGCCTACATTCATGCAGGTGACGATTTAAATCAATCATTCCTGATGCAATTGTGATCATACCAAAATAATTGATAGTCATAATAATAATAATAATCCTGAGTTACCAAGAAAAGTTTATATATATATATATATATATATATATATATATATATATATTTCTGCCTTCTTGAACAAATGGTTTAGAAAATAATTTAATATATTTTAGAAAGATATTTCAATGTGTTTGTGTTTAAAGGGACAAACATAAGTTATGTAGAAAAGTTACCATGTAAAATAACTTATTTCCTGAGAGTGCCGAGAATAACTGAGAGTTACATCACAGTAACCAAAAAAGTTCTATCCCTCCACCCCCAAACCTCAAGAAAGTTTAAACATATTTCCTATTGTCATATACACAATTCAGTTTTCCATTGGCTTTAGGGTTAGGCAGGACTTTGAGAAATGTTTTGGTCTCTCTTTTTTGTTTTTAATGCTTCTCTGAACACATAAGCTCATGGTCATTTATAGTATTAAAGGCTCAGATACCTTGGGTAATTCCAAGGGTATCCCAATACTACTCTTGTGATACTCATGGAAAGAGGAATATCTATAGGTCAAAAAGCACAAATATTTTACTCACCTCCCAACTTCAGGCTTATGTTTATACATTTCCAACTATCTTTTGTTGATATATAGCACTTATAAACTCCTTCATCTTGCAGGTTTAATCTCCTAAGTTTTAGTGAGGCATTTCCATTGTTGATTTCATTGAAGAAAAGGGATGTCCTGTTTTTATAAATGGAGTCTTGGTTTTTCAGATAATCACTACCTTTAAAGAAGCTGTGTAAATACTTTTGGCCTTTCATCCAGTGAATCACTATGCCAGGCCCTATCTTAAATGAGCAAGGAATGATCACATCTTCAAAAAGCCTTCCAACAACAGTAGTTGTAGACTGAGGAACTGTTTTAGACTTAAAGGGAAGTTTGTCTAAAAAGGAAACAGACACAGTTAATTACAACAAAAATAACTAATGAATGGGAAATATGAAAAATATTGAGAAATATGTCAATCAAGTAATTTAGCAAAGGTAAATTGAACCTTAACAAAAGCAGGAGAGATGGGATTTGTCCCAAGATATTGAATTTTAAAGGCTTTTTTAAAATTATCAAATGAGCTTAGCACCTAGTTATCAGGAATAATCAATTGTAATAGAGAACTCTATAGTCATTGTACTGGAGGAGAGTGTACTCATGAATACTGTGACTTTGAGGAAGACATTTTCTCAGAAAAAAGAAACAGAGCTATTAGGTTGTATAAATAAACTCTCAGGCTACATTCTACTTCCCTTCATATACTAAGTAAGCTTTGAAAGTTACAAATAACCAACCTATATCTAAGAAATTGAATCTATAACCAGCCTTGGAAACCCTACAATACTACAATTAAGGGCTTAATGCATTGCTTTGTTGATTTCTAGACTTAAAAGTAATGGAAAAAATATTAATAATACAGATGAAATGTAAAACTGTGCGATGATTTTTTTTTCTTTTTTTCTTTGAAGAAAATTAACTCTTAAATTTACCAAAACATTTACCAACACACCTCCAGGAACTAATATGGAATTCTAAATCTCCTGAATTTCCTTTCTCTGTATAAAAACCTCAAATATCATTCCAAAAGAGAATAGTCTTTATCCTTCAGAATCTATGAGGTGTTGAGAATTTTGAAACAAGTTAGTCTGAAGTAGTTACTAGAGTACTAATCTGACGTCAAGAAGACCTAGACTTGATCCTACTTCAGATACATATGAAATATGTGGCTTAACATTTCTATGTCTCAATTTTTTCCTCTGCAAAATGAAGATGATAATAATAATGCCTACCTAGTTCAATATTGCTATTATTGTTAAAATATTTTCCTGGTTCTGTTCATTTCATTTAGCATTGGTTTATATAAGTTTTCTTAGGGTATACTGAAAGCACCCTGCTTGATTTCTCATAGCATGATAGTATTCCATCACTATCAGATTACATAGCATGTTCAGCAATTCTCCAATTAGTGGACTTTCTTTTAATTTCTAATTTTTTGCCACCACAAAAAGAGCTGCTATAAATAGTTGTATTTGTAGGTTCTTTTCATTTTTCATTTTTCTTTGAAATCTTTGGAGTATACATTGAGTAGAGTATTTGCAGAGCATATGCACAGTTTTACAATCCGTTGGTCATACTTCCAAATTGCTCTTCAGATTAGTTAGATCTGTATACAATTCCACTAACAGTGCATTAGTGTTCCAATTTTTCTACATTTCCCCAATGTTTGATATTTTCCTTCTGTGTCACATTAGTCAATTTGATTAGTTTGCATTTCTTTTATTAATAGTAATTTAGAGCATTTTTTCATTATGACTATATATAGTTTTAGTTTCTTCTTCTAAAATTACTTCCTTGACCATATAACTTTTTCCCCCAAATTTATTTTATTTAAAGAAACAGAATGAAAATAAAGAAAAACAGAAGAGGAATACAAAACAACATGAAACAAAACAAGAGAACATTGTCATGTGCCCAGCAGAATATTAGGAAGGATTCAAAATATATAACAACAAATTATTAGTTCTAGAAAATTTATATATTAGTAGAAGAAGTTATATTCATGAGTGTCCATTTTTTCATTACTTCCTTGTGAATTGTTCTTTTGTTCTATGCTTTTGTCTTTTAAATTTTGTTCTTTTTTCCCCTTTTATACTCTCTATCCCCCCAAAAATAGTTAAGAAAAGATATATTTAAATATTGTAAAGTATAGGCTAGCTCCCTGGAGGGCCTTGGGGTCAGCCAGAGTCAGGATAAATCAAAGTCCTTAGTTTTTAGGGGGAGAAGTCAAGGAGGCAGACAAGCTGCCATATAGTTTGCCAAAGATGTATCCTGGATTCTGGAGTCCAGAGTCTCCAGCCTCTCTCCTCCTTGACCTGCAGCCAAGGTCTTCTTTCTTCTAACTTCTCTCCCTCCACCCTCCAATCCTTGCCTATGATTATCTTACTACCAAACATTCAGCAAGTACCAATGGTGAAGAGAGCCATCATCCAAATATATGTTAATAGAGTCATTGTCTCACATGGAATAGATAGCCTTAAGTGCTCTCTTGTCTGATTCAGAGTTTCAGCCTTCTAAAATATATATGTAGATATATACATACACACACACACACACACACACACACACACACACACACACACACACACACATATATATATATATATATATATATATATATATACACATATTCCCACACATAGACACACCTATATTTTTCCTATCCCTGCTGGCCCTTTGTTTAATTCTGCTTTGTTATTAAAATTGCCTTGTTATGATTTAACTTCCCCCCACCCCTCGATCCCTACCTTGTCTTCTTCCCTTACCATTTGCTTCCCTGTCCACCTATCTCTCCCCCTCCCCCATTTCTTTATAGATTTTGGAAAGTGCTATACCCTTCATAGTATATATGCAGGGATGTCTTTTTAATCCATCCCCTATGTAAGTAGGTTTTCAGAACTATGAAGCCTTCTCCTCCCTCTAATGTTTTTGTATCTATTCTTTCTCTTTACCTCATTTGTATGACATAATTACTATTTTTACCTTAATTCTGCCCCAATCTTTCTTTTGAGTTGTTGTATAGTTGATGTCAATCTTAAACATATGCTACATATTTCCCATATAAAAATCCATAAACACTTTTTACATGTTGAATTTTTTGAAATTGGTCTTTGATACCAGTTTTTATATTTTAAATTTCTATTAAGTTCAGGTTTGGTTGATAGAAAATCCTGAAAATCTTCAAGTTCATTGAATGTTCATTTTTTCTCATTCAATCTTATATAGATAATTTTGCTGGATGTGATATTTTTGGCCACAAGTCTAGTTCTTTTGATTATCAGTCGATATGATTCTAGGACCTGTGGTCTTTTGTTATGGCTGCTGATAAGTCTGTACAATTTTAATTGTATCTCCAATTGAATTGATATTTTTTTCTTGTTTCCTGCAAAATATTCTCTTTTATCTGAAGGTTTCAAAATTTGGCTATAATGTTCCCATGTGTTTTCCACAGGATCTTGTTGAGGTGGTGATCAGAGGATTTGTGGATTTCTTCTATTTCTATTTTCTCTTCATGTTCTATTATTCTAGGACAATTTTCTTGGATTATTTCCTACATTATTGTGTCAAGATCCATTTTATGGTTATGACTTTCAGGCAATCCAATTATTCTTATATTTTCTCTTTTTGATCTATTCTGTAGATGTCTCTTTTCTTATAAGATGTTTCACATTCTGTTCTATTTTTTCATTCTTTATAATCTATTTTGTTATTTTTTGGTCTCTCATGCCTTCACTGGCTTTCCTTTGCCAAATTCTAATTTTCAAAGAATTATTTTCATCTTTGAGACTCTGTATCTCCTTTTCTAGTTGGTTAACTTTTTTTCATAATTTTGTTTTTCTTGGATTATTGTTTTAGTTTTTCCTCAGTTTAATTAACTTCAGCTCTCTTCTCTGATGAGGAACCCCATACCAAAGACTTCACTCCCCAGTAAGGGGTAACCTGTAAAGGGCTAGAACTGAGCAATGCACTTGGATAATGAAGCATGTGAGACTAATTGCCAATTGGACAGTTCCCTATTAACTTGTTTGAAGGTTGACCCTCCTCAGCTGTTCTGTGCTGACTTGATTGGTGGGACAAAGAGGGGGAAGTGCCGTGTGTGGGAGGAGTAGGAGGAGGAAGAGGAATTGAGACACAGAAGCTGACTCAGTCTCTCCAGGCATTTGAGGGAGGAAGGTGTGTGTGACGTTGCTAGGCCTAACCCCCTGACCTTTTGACCTTAAAAGATCAAGAATAAAGATGTTTAGTGATCCTGACTCCAGCTGATTTCTGGGAAGACAGAGTTCCAGCGGTAACCCAGGTATTTGCACTTCACATGGGCTAACCCTACCCTGGCCCTGGGCTAACCCTATCCTGGCCCTGGGTTTTTCTTCAGATCTTCTCAGGTTATCAAGAGAACCACTGCTCTACCCCAAGTCTTCTTGATTTTTCACAAGTCCATGTTCACCTTGAGGTACAAATTAGTTCCATTTGTAGAAATTGCAATTTATCAACTTACTCAGCCTTTTTCTCAGAATTCTCTCCCTCCTTGACTTTATCAATTGGGGAACTTATATTCTTATAAATTTAACTCAGTTCTTTATATACTTGAGAAATGAGATCTTTATCAGAGAAACTTGATATTAAAATCCACTTTGCCCCATTTCCTGTTTTCCTTCTCATCATGGCTGCATTGATTTGATTGTAAAAAAAAAGCTTTTTAATCTAATATAATCAAAATTAACCACTTTAAATCCCATAATTCTCTATCTCTTGTTTTGTCATAAATTTTTATCCATAAATCTGAACAGATAGAACATTCCATACTCCTCTACTTTGCTTGTGATATTACCTGTTGTCAAACTCACACATCTATTTTGACCTGATCTTGATATGCAGTGTAAGATATTAGTCTATACTTAGTTGCAGCCAAATTGTTTTCTAGTTTTCCCCAAATTATGGCTTTTTGGGTTTGTCAAACACTATATTTATTTAGTATAATCACAATACTATGTATTGTGTACCTAATCAATTTTGTTGATCCACAACTCTATTTCTTAGCCAATGTCAGATGATTTTATGATTACCTCTTTGCAATACAGTTTGAGATCTGCTACTCCTAAATCACTTTTCTTCATATTTATTTTCATTGATCTCCTTGATGTTCTTGACCTTTTGTCCTTCCAGGTGAATTGTTATTTTTTTCAAGTTCCATAAATAAATTAATTAATTTAGATATAATCTTATTATATAGGCATGTCCTACCTTTAATCAATTAATATTTCTTCAATTCTTTAGACCTGATTTTATTTGAGAGAAAAAGTCTTGTAATTATGTTCATATAGTTCCTGAAATTGTCTTGAGAGGTGGACTCCCAAGTATTTTATACTGTTTGCAGTTATTTTAAATGGAGTTTCTCTTTCTTTTTCTTGCTGGTGGGTTTTGTTAGTAGTATATAGAAATGCTAATAATTTATGTGGGTTTATTTTTATATCCTACAACCCAGGTGAAGTTGTTAATTATTTCAACTAGTTTTTTTAGTTGATTCTCTAAATCATTATATCATATGCAAAGAATAACAATTTTGTTTCTTTGTTAAATATTTTAACTCCTTCAATTTCTATTTCTTCTCTCATTACTATAGTTAGCATTTCCAGAATAATACTGAATAATAATGGTTATAATGGGTATCCTTGCTACATCCATAATCTAATTAGAAAGGTTTCACATTTATGTCCATTTCACATAATGCTTGCTGATACTTATATATAGATAATACTTAGCATTTTAAGGTAAGTTCCATTTATTCCTATGTTCTCTACTATTTTTATAGGAATGAGTGTTGTATTTTGTCAAAAAGTTTTTCTGCTTTATTGAATCATATGAATTTTGTTGGGTTTGTATTAACATGGTCAATTATGTTAATAGTTTTCCTAATATTGAACCAGTCCTGCATTCCTGGTATAAATCCCATTTGATCATAGTACGTGATCTTTGTGATAAATTGCTATAATCACCTTGTCAGTACTATATTTAAAATTTTTGAGCCAATATTCATTAGGGAAATTGGTCTATAGTTTTCTTTCTCTGTTTTTGCTCTTCTTGGTTTAAGTATCAGCACCATATTTGTGTCAAAAAAGGAATCTGATAGAACCTCTTCTCCTATGCCTAGAATTCTCCCCCTCCTTATTTCTGTCTCTTGGCTTCCATTAATTCCCAGCTAACATTTCATCTTGAGGAATCTTTCCCAATCCCCTTGATGTGAGTTCCTTCCCTTTGTATATTATGTTGGATTATGTCCAATTTATCCTGTGTATATCTTATTTGTACATAATTTTATTATGTTTTCCAAATTTGACATTTTTAATCTTTCCTCCTATCCTGAAAGATTAGCACAATCTCTAGTACTTTGGTGCTTAAGTCAGCCTGCATGTTGACTACATGGCATATTGAATGAATATTCTGTATTCTGCATTTAGTAATAAGTTTGCCAGGAACAATTTTATATAATATTTCTTCATTAAAAAAGATGCTTAAATAAACATAATTCCCCTACATCCTCCAACATGCCTTTAATTTGAGGTAACATTTATAGGAATCCTGAATAAGAAAAAGATGATAAAATGTCAAAATATAGTTTAGTGTTAGCTTCCAGAATAGTCACAACTGAGTTCCTTCCTGGATCATTCACGACAAGGATTGAAAAATACCTCTTCCCTGAATTTCATATCAGTCTTCTTCTTTCAGAATAGAGAGAGGTGAATTATGGCACCAATAAGTTCAACAGATAGACAAAATGGAGACTGTCTAGATGGGTTAATAGATTAGTTACTTCAAGGAGTGAGAAGGAAATGATCTAGAGCAGTGATTTCAGACTCAAATAGAAACAGTTGAGGGAGTACCAATCAACTGTACAGGTGGGAACAGGTTAGCTAAGAAAACCACATATTAACATGATCTATGTTTTATTGTATTTTTATTTATTTTGTTAAATATTTACCAATTCCATTTTCATTGCTTCCAGAATGCCTATTCAAATGGAATCAAATTTGATTCACATTTGATACCTCTGTTCTTTTTTTTTTTTTTTTTTTTTTATTGAGGCTGGGGTTAACTGACTTGCCCAGGGCCACACAGCTAGGAAGTGTTAGGTGTCTGAGATCAGATTTGAACTCGGGTCCTCCTGAATTCAAGGCTGGTGCTCTATTCACTTCGCCACCTGGCCACCCCCTTGATACCTCTGTTCTAAAAATATTATTTGTCCTAGGTTTTGGTAATCATTCTTAATCCATTTTCCTAGCTTGATCTTCTTCCAAAGAAGATATTTTCAAAGGGTTTTTAGAACAAAGAAATAGGATTTTAAAATATTTTCAATTTTAATAAAAAGGAAGCTTTTTCATGTTTCCCCAACTCCTCAGAGGAATATTTTAAATATATAAAATAAAATATAAAGGGTTTTTAAAAATTAAATAGTTATAAAAATATTTTCAAAACATATCCCAGTTTAAGAATCATTTCCCTTTCCAATATATGATTTTCCCTCTGTATGCAGTAATAAAGCTTACCATTGAATCCAGCCAGAGGTTGTACAATAACATTCAGAAGATAAAACTCAAATAGTGACTGTATCTTCATGATTTCTGCAGAATATATTTGTTAAGAATCTGAAGAAACAAAGCAAAATAAATTTGTGTATGCGTGTGTGAGGCAATTGGAGTTAAATGATTTGTTTGAGGCAACACAGCTATTAAGTGTTAAGTATTAAGTCAGGAGGACCTAACTTCAGGATTGGTGCTCTATCACTGTACCACCCCCCTGCTCCAAAATTATTATCTTTTAGAAAAAAAAATGAATCACCTGGAATCATTTCATACAATCTACCCCAATCACTTAACCAGCATCTATAAGGAACCTATTATATGCCTGGGGCTATGCTAGCATTAATTTATATAATTCCTTTATTCATGTAAGGAACCAAAAGTAGTTCTTCCAGATTTGAAGTATTCTTTGGGTTTGCATCCCTCAAGAACCTTAGTTCTGCTGGGGAAACTTAGAAAACAGTATGGTAGAAATGAGGCAGCATGAGAACAAAAAGTAAATGAAGAAAAAAAAGTAATTATACCTAGCCCACATTTTGCCTTTATTCTATATGTCTGTAAGGAACAAAACTGCAATTTTGATTTTATTTGTTTTTTTTTTTTAAGTCATGTCTGATACTTCATGAACCCATTTTGTTTTTGTTGTTGTTTGGCAAAGATACTGAAGTAGTTGGCCATTTCCTTCTCCAGGTCACTTTACAGGTGAGGAAATTGAGGCAAACAGGATTATGTAATTTGTCCGGGGTCATACAGCTAGGATGTGTCTGAAACCAGATTTGAACTCAGAGGTCTTCTGTCTTTGGGCTTGGCGCCATATTTGCTAAAACACTTAGCTGCCCTCATGTAAGCAGTAACATCTAAAATTACATCTGAAGTGTATGAAGATTCTTTGTGCCGGCTTCCCAGTGATTCAAACTGCAAGTGCTATCTACAGACTTTTGTTGGGGTGTTCTGGAGTCAGTTTATACCACCTTTATGAACTTGGAAATCAATAAGTACTAGATTGCTTTAAGTGAAAATCATGAGAAAAAAAATCTTAATAATGTGGATTTTTTGGTAATTATTTTAAACTTAAATACAATACGAGAAAAGGAAAAAAAAATACTTGTTGCTATATACAAAGCAGACCATGAGAGGATAAGATTTAAAACAATAAATCTTCATTTCATGAAAACCGATATAATAAATACCACACAAGCTACATAAGCTCCTACCTAGTTTTTCTTTACTTGTAGATTTTCTTTTGTTTTCTGCTGTGTGCTTTTTACTTTATTTTCCCCTCTTTTCTCCATCCCCCTGCCCTAAAGATTACAATTAATCATGGATATATATCCATATACATAGATATCTATAAATATACAC